>NC_074685.1:34691134-34991134 GCF_029448725.1 Salvelinus fontinalis
ATAATGTCATAAAGTGAACAACTAAAAAGCAACCTAAGGAAAAGCAAAGCTTAAAAGGTGTTTTTTTAAGATCTCTTTTCAATTTGTCCACAGTTTCAGTCCCACTCAGGTTCTCTGGCAGGCTATTCCAAAGGCTGGAGGCATAGCAACTAAAGGCTGCCTCTCCATGCCTCTTGGTCCTAGGCTTTGGGATAGTTAAAAGGCCAGTGCCAGAGGACCTGAGGGACCTACAGAGTACATAACTTAAAAGCATGAGTGGCATGTGTTGGGGTGCATCAATCGTGGATTGGTTTAAAAACCAATAGAAGAATCTATATTCTAAAACCGGTGTGATGTCTGGTGTTGGTCAGTACCCGTGCTGCAGCATTCTGTATGTTTTGCAGTTGACCAATGGCTTTCTAAGGTAGACCAGACAGGAGAGCACTACGGTAGTCAAGCCTGCTTGTAATAAAAGCATGGATGATTCTGGAGGAGAGAAACGGACGCACCTTGGCAATGTTCCTCAGGTGGTAAAAAGCTATTTTGGTCACATTCCGAATGTGTTCAGAATCTAAAATAACACCTCGTTTTTTTACCCTGTTGTGTTGTCTTTATTGCCCGTGAATTAAAATGTGCGGCTCATTCTCTCTCTGTGCTTTGGCTCCAACAATAAGTACCTCGGTCTTGTCTTGTTTTAGCTGGAGGAAGTTGTGAGCTATCCAAGTATTTAAATCACTAATACAGTCTAATAATTGATCCGTGGAGCTAAAATCCTCTGGTGACATGTAAAGTTGTGTATCGTCTGCATAGCAGTGGAAATCAATGCTGTGATTTCTGATAACGCTCCCAAGGGGTAACATACACTACCAGTCAAAAGTTTGGACACACCTACTCATTCAAGGGTTTTTCTTTATTTTTACTTTTTTTTTTACATTGTAGAATAATTGTGAAGACATCAAAACTATGAAATAACACATATGGAATCATTTAGTAACCAAAAAAGTGTTAAATAAATCAAAATATATTTTAGAGTCTTCAAAGTAGCCACCATTTGCCTTGATGACAGCTTTGCAAACTCTCGGCATTGTCTCAAACAGCTTCACCTGGAATACTTTTCCAACAGTCTTGAAGGAGTTCCCACATATGCTGAACACTTGATGGCTGCTTTACCTTCACTCTGCGGTCGTACTCTTCCCAAACCATCTCAATTTGGTTGAGGTCGGATGATTGTGGAGGCCAGGTCATTTGATGTAGCACTCCATCACTTTCTTCTTGGTCAAATAGCCCTTACACAGCCCGTCCTTCTCTCACCTCAGGATTTACGGTATTACCAGTTTAACCTCTAACGAGCCTCTACCCCGGATCCGGGAGCACCCCCCACCCCCCCCACACTGATTAGCATCGCTAGCATAGCGTCACAATTAAATAGTAGCATCTAAATATCATTAAATCACAAGTCCAAGACACCTAATGAAAGATACAGATCTTGTGAATAAAGCCACCATTTCAGATTTTTAAAATGTTTTACAGGGAAGACACAATATGTAAATCTATTAGCTAAACACGTTAGCAAAAATCACAATTTTTCTTTGTCCACCATTTTCTCTCAACACCAGTAGCTATCACCAATTCGGCTAAACTAAGATATTGATAGCCACTAACCAAGAAAAAACCTCATCAGATGACAGTCTGATAACATATTTATGGTATAGGATAGGTTTTGTTAGAAAAATGTGCATATTTCAGGTATAAATCATAGTTTGCCATTGCAGCCAGCATCACAAATCTCACAAAAGCTCCTAGAATTACTACAGACAGCAACGTGTATTACCAATTTACTCATCATAAAACATTTCTTAAAAATACACAGCACATAGCAATGGACAGACACAGATCTTGTGAATTCAGACAACATTTCAGATTTTCTAAGTGTTTTACGGCGAAAACACAATAAATCGTTATATTAGCATACCACATACGCAAACGTTACCCGAGCACTGATTCTAGCCAAAGAGAGCGATATCGTATCATCGCCAAAATATATTAATTTTTTCACTAACCTTCTCAGAATTCTTCAGATGACACTCCTGTAACATCATATTACAACATACATATACAGTTTGTTCGAAAATGTGCATATTTAGCCATAAAAAACGTGGTTATACAATGAAAATAGTAGCAAAACAAGCCTGGAAATGTCGGTCGCCATCTTTGAGTGATCTAGTTTAATCAATAGCTAATCATATACTTGACTAAAAAATACAGGGTGGACAGCGATTGATAGACAATTTAATTCTTAATACAATCACGGAATTACATTTTTAAAATTATCCTTACTTTTCAATACAGGTTGCGCCAAGTGAAGCTATAGCAAACAAGATGGCGGCATAAACGTTTAACATTTATCGACAGAAACACGATTTATCATCATAAATTGTTCTTACTATGAGCTGTTCTCCCATCAGAATCTTGGACAATGAATCCTTTCTTGGGTCTAATCTTCTTTTGGTCGAAAGATGTCCACTTGTCCGTCGAAATGCCCACTAACGTACGACCGGGACCCCGAAACGTGCCCGGAGCTTCAAAGTCTATTACAAAGCAATGCCTCAAAGTCGCACTAAACGGATATAAATTGCTATAAAACGGTTTAAATTAACTACATTATGATGTTTCTAACACCTATAACAAGTAAAAAGATGACCGACGCTATATTACTGGCTAAACCAATGCTTGGAAAAAGGCCAGTCAGATATCCTTCTCGCATTGAGCGCAGTGTCCAAAGGAAGGCTACTTCCGGTATTTTGTCATTTATAGAGCCAATGATTGCGCAATCGACTCCATTCAAATTGTCACCACTTACTGACATCTAGAGGAAGGCGTGGGCAGTGTTTGTATCTCATAGGATTAACAGAGACTTTTAAAACTGATCTGGAACCAGAGGCCAAGATGTCTAAATCTCACACACTGGGAGGAAAAGTGCTGTAGAATGAGTTCTGTTTCACTCAGAGACATAATTCAAACGGCTATAGAAACTAGAGTGTTTTCTATCCAATAATAGCAATAATATGCATATTGTACGAGCAAGAATTGAGTACTAGGCAGTTTAATCTGTAGAGACAATTATGCTAATTTGAAACAGCACCCCCTATAGTTGCAAGAAGTTAATACACAAGTAGGCGCCAAAAAAAAAAACGCCAAAAAATAAACATTGGGAGTCTATTACCAGAATGCTAACAAAACAAGTAATAGTGAATTTGCATGGAGGTTGCTAGCGAAATATGCTAACGAGTGCAAATGAAAATAAATGAATTGCAATCCAGCTCATAAAGTTATACATAGGTAGGAGCTACCGAATGTCTTTTTTGGTGAGTTTGGAATGTGAACGAGAGACATTGTGCAAATGAACAATGTTTTGATGCATGCAGTACTCCAGTACTCCAGTACTGGCTCTGTGAACTGTGGAGTCTGGAGTTCCTAGGGCAACCGGCCTGCCTGCTCTGCTGGGAGAATAGGAGGGAGAATAGGGGGGAGGAGCAAACGGACTGAGAACGGAGAGGAGAAAAAACAGAAGGAAATCAAGATAGCAGTGACAGCTGTACAAATAACTCATCCAAAGGGCTTTGCCTTCTCAAACATGGCAGAGTTCAAACATAATATGCTGCCCCGTCACCGTATTAATTCAACCACTTACTTAGATAGCAAGTTAAACTAAGGGTCTTGTTAATAACGCATAATTCTGCATTTTTCACGCAGGTCGGAAAAGATGTGAAAAAAAATATCTTGAAAAAAATATCTTGTTGTGTTTTGTAAACACAAATCTAAAATGCTTCTTTTTGTATTTTCTGCTCGGCATCAGACTAATATTGTGCTTCAGTTGCACTTCTAAACTCGGATGAGAATTCACGAAGGGACATTTATATCTGCAGACAGCGCTCCGACTGATGTGTAACCTATTTTCTCCGATACTTTTCTTGGTGTAGCCAGACTACTTTTCTCAGGTAAAATGCAAGAGAAACTTTAAGCTAAACATTAGGACATGTAGCTGGCTACATTCTGACATTAGAAATATCATGGCCATGCATCTTTTTTTTTTTATAATAAAATATCTTGCTTTTTCATTGTAAGCTCATTTACTTGTGCAGCTGCCAGCCAAATAAAATAATTATTATTTTATTTTATTTAACCTTTATTTAACTAGGCAAGTCAGTTAAGACCAAATTCTTATTTACAATGACGGCCTACCCCGGCCAAACCTGAACCCGGACGACGCTGGGCCAATTGTGCGCTGCCCACTTCTGCTGCTCATCTCATGAAAATGAAGCTATTTCATGTCGAATGTGTTGCACTAATGTATTTTCTGGAAAGGAAAACTATAGTTGCATCACTCTATTAAAGGGAATAATAACACTGTTGACTTTCAGTAGAAAACGCGACCCCTGTCAATACACAGTTGGACTCACCTGCTCCCGCTTTCCCCTGTTGTGCTATTTACAAACTAACATGTGACTGTGCTGGGGAACTAAGCAAGCTTTATATAATGTGACAGGTGAAATATGAACGCCATCTGCTTTATCTCCTAACGCATTGCACAAATTGACTGCAGGTATTTACTTCAAATATTCAAATGTATAGGAACAACTTCAAAGAAATAGTTTCAACGGTATTGAAAAATCCTTCCCTGGCTATTTCCAAATATGCCGGTATACGGTATATATGGGTATACCACCCAATCCGACTACCAATAGGTGCCCTTCTTTGTGAGGCATTGCAAACCTCCCTGGTCTTTAAGGATGAATCTGTGTTTGAAATTCACCGCTCGATTGATGGACCTGACAGATAGTTGTATGTGTGGGGTGTAGGGCTGTGGCGGTCCCAACATTTTGCCAGCCGGTGATTGTCAAACAAATAACTGTCGGTCTCACGGTAATTGACCGTGAATTACCATGAACACATGTAGCATCTCCATTTTCATGCCAGGTAGGCTATACTCTTGTTGTAAAGAAAAGCAATGTGCTTAATATGAGTAATGTTCAGAAATAAATATAGTAGGCCTAGCCTATAGAAAGCTGATGGGATCTTCCTCTTTTTAGTAGAAGCCATCACTCTGTTTTCGCACGCAATTGCACAGCCTATAGAAACGTTGCGCAACACGAGCTCATGGGCTCTCATGAAGTGTTTGGTTAGATTTGCGAAAACATTTGCATTGATGTCAGACTAACTAGAGGGACAATAGAGTGCTGAGTAACAGGCAGTTAGCAAGTTTGGTGGGCTAATGACCTTCGGCAGCATCAGAGCTTGGAGAAGCCTAATTACCATGACTAAACAGTTACCGGTGTGGCGATAATACGGTCACCGTAACAGCCCTATGTGGGGTACAGAGATGAGGTAGTCCTTCAAAAATCCTGGTGAACACTATGCAACTTAATATGTGACTTGTTAAGCAAATTTTTACTCCTGAACTTACTTAGGCTTGCCATAACAAATGGGTTGAATACTTCTTGAAACGTTTGTGGTCATATGCACATCCTTAAAAACATAGGCGCTGGGCTAATGAAGAACACTAGGAAAGAACAGGAAGGCCCGCACACTGTTACAGCTCCCAATTCACCGCTTTACGACAACGTTTCAATCCGAAACCTGACGCAGATCCGTTGGGTGAATTGGGAGCTGTAACAGTGTGCGGGCCTTTTTGTTCTTTAATTGAATACTTATTGACTCGTACCTTTCAGCTTTTCATTTGTAATTCATGTGTAAACATTTGTAAAAATATAATTCCACTTTGACATTATGGGGGTATTGTGTGTAGGCAAGTGACACAAAATCTCAAATGAATCCATTTTAATTTCTATCTGTAACACAACAAAATTTGGAAAAGGTTAAGAGGTGTGAATACTTTGTGAAAGCCCTGTATCTCTTGTAATGTACCCACACTGTTCCCACAGCCTAATGGAATGATCTGGGATCCTTTCAAGAACTCAGAAAGACTGGTTTGTCAATATCCTTGCAACATCCAAGGAACGTTTTGTGCACACTGATTTTGTGCAAACATTATCTGAATGTCATCACAACTGGACAGTTTTTGCTTTTTTACATTTACATTTTACATTTAAGTCATTTAGCAGATGCTCTTATCCAGAGCGACTTACACATTTTTGGGAACACATCTTTTGTGATGTCCCCACAATGTTCCCACCAAACTGTTCCCACAACCTAATGCAACATTTTCAGAACCTTTAAAGGACAGACAAAAATTTGTTCTAGGAATGATCTTGTAATATCTGGTAAATGTTTCTTGCACCCTAAAATAAACACGGTAGAATCATCCACACAACTGCATCGTTTTTTAGTTTTTTTGGTAACATATCTTCTGTGATGACCCCACAGTGTTCCCACCAGACTGTTACCACAACCTAATGCAACATTCTGGAAACCTTTAAAGAACTAACTAAATGTCTTCTGGGAACGTTCTTGCAACATCAGGCAAAGGTTTTAGACAAACACTGTATAATCATCAGCACAACTGGAACGTGTTTGTGTTCTCAGAACATTTACCGCAACCAACGAATGTTCTTGGAACTTGCACAGAACCAATTTTGGTTTGCTGGGAAAACATTACTGGTGCATTGTGTTATTACATTACTTGGAAACCTAGTTATAACTTTTAGGGAATGTTCTGTTGTGGTTGTTACAGATGTTGTGCACACCATTTTAGTGAATGTTAGGATAATTTGTTTTAATGTTTGGTTTTGGGATGTTATCATCCTAATGTTAGATAAAACCCTATTTAGAACTTAATGGGAATCTTAACTAATGTTCTGGGAATGTTCCCGGTTTGTTGGGATCCCTCTATTTTTAATGTTGCTAGGAGGAAGAAGATTCTAAGAAGGCTTGTCCTCCTGTAAAGGGTTAAGTTGTTTGTTCCCTTTCGGAAGAGCAAAGATAACCTCAGCCATTCACTAAAGGCAATTACCTGCCTCTCTGACTCTGTCAAGGTACTGAATGGAGTATCACTGACTTTGATTGATGGGAGATTTAACGCACGAGTGGTTTTGGGATAACAGAGAGCACTGAGGATGCTAGCTTGGTGAAAACAATGGTCAATTAAATGCTTTTGTCCTGGTGAATTTAGGTTCTGTTTGTGTTGAAACAACGTTTGAATGTCCCAGTAAGATCTTATTGTTACACACAACGCAATGCAAAATGTTCCTTTAAATTCTATGAAAGTTAATTCAAATACCTTACTTTAGTCCTAAAAAATACTTTGAACAAATATTGTGTATGGCTGCAAACTCAACCCCCCCAGCACCCCACTCCTAACTATTTCAAGGTGGGCCTTTTTTTCTGAAGCTGAAAATTGAGCCAGTTAGGAGGCTTGTGGATACTCAACCACAAATCTTAAAAATAACAGTTGAGAGCAAGCATCGAACGTTTACTTTGGAAAACAAACATCGTCCCAGACCACCGTTTCATTGCCCCGACCGTAGTGCGTCCACAGAGCTCCTACACACACACACACACACACACACACACACACACACACACACACACACACACACACACACACACACACACACACACACACACACACACACACACACACACACACACACACACACACACACACACACACACACACACACAAACACGTATCGTAATTTCAGAGAGAGCAGAGAGTGTAGAGCGAGTCTGGCGTTGACAGATCTGGCCTGGACATGAAGCATTGTAGTAATGAAGGTCAAACACTGGGAGTGTGCGTGTAAATGAATTAAGTCATAACATACAGACACGCTAGACTAACCCCACGGCTATCAGAGGAGATCGCTAGCCGCTAGCCATGGGGTCTGAGCTAAAGGCTAATCTCTCCCACAGCGCTGACCGGCGTGGTGTGTATGTGAGTGTGTGTGTTATGACTTAATTCATTTACACACACACACACACGCCCAGCCCCCCCCCCCCCCCATGGCCTGCGGTTCCTGCCCTGGTCATTGTTCCCTGCTGAGCAGAGGTCAGCACTCAATTGTTCTCTCTTTCACAACAATGAGATAATGCTGACTCCCTCCCTCCCTGGCACGGTCCCCTGTAGCCAGTTCACATAATCCACCAGGACTGTGTTAGGGATAATCAACATGTCACCTCTAAATGTCATCTGTGCATGTGCACTATTAAAATGTCACCTCTTAATGGGAAGCAGAACAACAAGGGAGGGAGGGAGGCCTGTTGGGAGTTCCTCTGTAGTGGCTGACACAGACATTGTGTTAACTAGAGTGGCTGGAGAAGACGCTGGTTACGATAGGAGCGATTGAGAGGGTTGGATCCATACCTTACAGTTCCTTATAGTTCCCGGTGCATAGCGGGAAAAACGCACTCTTGGAGAAGAAGAAAAAAACTCAAGCACACTGGCCGTGTTTGATGTAGGCTCTAGTTGTCTAAGCGCTGTCTCGACCAACATCACACAAACGATTCAATCACTAATCTTACCCTAGTACCCTATTTCACTCTGTCTTTTCTCACCAGAGCTGCATGATGGAACTGACTGGGGATTGGCCCTTACTTCAATAGTAATGAAAGTCAGTCATCCTTTCCTTCAGCTGGGTTCAGGCCTGTAGTGCGTGTGTGCCTGCGTGTTTGTGTGTTCAGGCCTGTTTATCCTGCTCTACTTTCAGCCTGTGAAATACAGTATATAGCTTTGACCTGAGCTCACTGAGAGTCTTCATTTGTCCTGAGGGAAAGTGCTGTTGGCCCTCGCACACACACACAGGCATACATGGGCATTTGAGTTATTTAGCAGACGTTCTATTCCAGAGCGACTTACAACTAGCTAGCGTTGTTAACATCAAGTAAGTCTCAGTTTTGCGTTGTGGAAGGGGATGGCGGATGGGCATCTGCCTCTGATTCCAAAGGTTGCAAGTTTGAATCCAGCGATAGAAAGTTGTTTTTGAGATTGAGTTTTTTTGCCTAGGGTTAGGGTTAGGGCTAACCCTTTACCTTAACCATTCAGAGTTAACGCCTAAACTTAACCTTAAACACACATTTGACATTTGCAACAACTTTGAAATGTGAGTCTTGAGAAACATGGATTAACGTCTAAATCTGACGCAAGACTGTGAGAGTTAGTTGTTTAAGATAGCTAGGTGAGACCGCGACACATCCCAATCGGAACAAGTACATTTTCCCTCAATGAAGTCGCTATGTTCTTCTCTCGGCGAAGTCAGTGGTAGTAGGAGAAAACAAGCGCATTTTAAAACATTTGAGTTACATTTTGTGGTTGGGGGGGGGGGGGGGGGGGGGTGGGGTGCCGTGGGATTTATTTACAATACTCTTTAAAGAGGTAGGGTTTCAGACGTTTTTGGAAGGCTCTCCGCTCTCCGCTGTCCTGACGTTAGGGGGAAGCTGGTTCCACCATTGGGATGCCAGGACAGAGAAGCGCTTTGACTGGGCTGAGCTGGACCTGCCAGGTAGGCTGCAATCCAGAGCCTGAGACCTCCAGCCCTGAGAGGGTGGAGAGGAGGATCTGATGGTTCATGGTGTCAAAGATCTAGGAGGAGGAGAACAGAGGAGAGAGAGAGTCAGCTTCGGGAGAGCGGAGAGCCTCCGTGACAAAGCTTGAGTGGTTTGGGTCAAGAAGATCGCTCTGAGAGAGATAACGAGAGACTTGGTCTGTAGTTTGTAGTTTTTACCGTCAGAAGGGTCGAGTGTTGGTTTCTTGAGGAGGGGAACCACTCTGGCCATCTTGAAGTCAGAGGGGATTCAGCCAGTGGTCAGGGATAAGTTGATGAGGGAAGTGAGGACTGCGAGAAGGTCTCCAGAGATTGGAGAGCCTTCCAAGGCACAGAATACCAACCCAAGCCCCAGCACTGGCCCCGGCTCTGGCCCCAGTACCTGTCCCAGTCCTAGCTCCAGCCTCATCTCTAATGCTAGCCCCAGCCGCAACCCCAGCACCTTACCCCCGCCCCAGTCTAGTCTGAACCAAACAGTGTCGATCCGGCCCAGCCCCCAGTCAAGGCCAGCCCCAGCCCTAATGACATCCCCAGCCCTAATCCCATCCCCAGACCTAACCCCATCTCCAGCCCTAACCCCATCCCCATCCCTAACCCCATCCCCAGCCCTAACCCCATCCCTAACTCCAACCCCAGCCCTAACGCCAACCCCAGTCCTAACCCCATCCCCAGCCCTAACCCTAGCCCCAGCACAGCCCCAGGCCTAACCCCAGCCCTAACCCCATCCCCATCCCTAACCCCATCCCCAGCCCTAACCCCATCCCTAACTCCAACCCCAGCCCTAACGCCAACCCCAGTCCTAACCCCATCCCCAGCCCTAACCCTAGCCCCAGCACAGCCCCAGGCCTAACCCCAGCCCTAACACCATCCCCATCCCTAACCCCATCCCCAGCCCTAACCCCATCCCTAACCCCATCCCCAGGCCTAACCCCAGCCACAGCACAGCACAGTCCAAGCCCTAACCCCATCCCCAGCCCTAACCCTAGCCCCAGCACAGCCCCAGGCCTAACCCCAGCCCTAACCCCATCCCCATCCCCAGCCCAGTCCTAACCCCATCCCCAGTCCTAACACCATTCCCAGCCCTAACCCCATCCTCAGCCCTAACCCCATCCCCAGCCCTAACCCCATCCCCAGCCCAGCCCTAACCCCATCCCCAGTCCTAACACCATTCCCAGCCCTAACCCCAGCCCTAAACCCAGCCCTAACCACATCCCCAGCCCTAACCCCATCCTCAGCCCTAACCCCATCCTCAGCCCTAACCCCATCCTCAGCCCTAACCACAATCCCCAGCCCTAACCCCATCCTCAGCCCTAACCCCATCCTCAGCCCTAACCCCATCCTCAGCCCTAACCACATCCCCAGCCCTAACCCCATCCTCAGCCCTAACCCCATCCTCAGCCCTAACCCCATCCTCAGCCCTAACCACATCCCCAGCCCTAACCCCATCCTCAGCCCTAACCCCATCCCCAGCCCTAACCCCATCCCCAGCCCTAACCCCATCCCCAGCCCTAACCCCATCCCCAGCCCTAACCACATCCCCAGCCCTAACCCCATCCTCAGCCCTAACCCCATCCCCAGCCCTAACCCCATCCTCAGCCCTAACCCCATCCCCAGCCCTAACCCCATCCTCAGCCCTAACCCCAGCCCTAACCCCATCCCCAGCCCTAACCCCAGCCCTAACCCCATCCCCAGCCCTAACCCCATCCCCAGCCCTAACCCCAGCCCCAGCACAGCCCTAGTCTAGTCTGTACCAGACACGGCCGACCCAGCGGAGATGTTTCTAATTACCCACTCAAATAAGTGTTCTATTATCCATCACAAATCACCAGGGGAAACAAAGCAGTTGTTCCAAACACAAAACATATTGTTCTCTGCATGAGAGAAATAATAACATAACAGACTGTCTCAGGACAGAATAGAGCAGTTTTAGGAAAAAGTCTTTACAGACAATAGACTGTACTAAGGTCAGTTAAACTGGGCTTTGTTAACTACCCTGACATCTAATGTGTTGTTTTTGATTCGCGGTTTTCCAGGCATGTCCATCGGGATCCCGGGATTTCCGGGTGAAGCAGTGTGCCGACTTCGACAGCATGCCGTTCCGTGGGAAATACTACAACTGGAAGCCCTACACTGGAGGTGAGATCGGAATAATGCATTCATCCATCAATCGCTCCCGTCCATTCCGCTGTCTTTCTCGACCCGTTTGTAGTAGTTTGTTCGGCGCTTTGATACCTTTCATCATACAGTAGCTTCCCAGAGCCTGTGGTCCTCTCTGGCCCTCAGTGACAGTCTAAAGGCTTCTCTCTGTGACTGTGTTGTGTACACATCTAATACCAACAGTAGGCAGGACTGTTTGATAGGCCCAGAATTCCTGGGATTCCCACATTGTGTTTGATGGCCCTCTGGTCAGCCATTCCAACGCTTTAGCCCTCAATGAAGACATGGGAGTGGGAATGTGGGAAGGGTGGGATTTGGGTCCATTGAGTCTTGAAATCTGGGTCATCACTATCTGGGCTATAATTGATGGATTGGTACCAGGACTTACTATTACCTTACAGATGTAGGTTCTTAATTTGATCCCTCTTTAGCTGCTGAGAATTTTCCTGCACCGCAGGAAATGCAGATGAGCTTCACGATTTACATAAATTCACTGAAAAACCGCACTTAATTATATTAACAGATTGCGCTATTCATGCAGCCTAATTTTGTCCAGCTGATAGCCCAACCACCGATCAAGCAACATTATGTACTAAACTTTAAAATCCTCTTGCTGCAGGATTATTTTCCTGTGACAATACTGGTCAAATGAACAACCAATACCTGTATGTGTTCTCTAATTTTCACTAGAGATCGCAGTGGAAAGTTACTCACAAAGAAACACACACACACATGCATGCACACACACACACACACACACACACACACACACACACACACACACACACACACACACACACACACACACACACACACACACACACACACACACACACACACACACACACACAACTAATAAAGCACAGTCTAGTCCTACTCTCTCCCAGGCCGTCACGCTAAAAGCTGAAATCTGTTATCACACAACTCCCATTAGTCAACGCTATGAGCTCCCTCTGTAGCTGGTACAAATCTATTGGACTGTCAGCCTACATGTGGAGATTGGAGAAAACCTCAGCGTGGATGTCACTGTGTGTGTGAGTGTCATGGCAGCCCCAGCTATCTCTCCCAGTGTCAGTACTGAAGTGACTTCAGGCCCCAGGTCCAGGATCAGATCTAAGCATGACTAATAGAAGTCTTTGTTACTATCAACAAACTCTAGAGGAGAGAAGAGAACAGGGCTGGCTCACAACTAGCACCACAAAACGTTTTCTGTGATAAAAAAAAAATCTATATTGTAAACTGCATTATTTTCTTATAGATAGATGTATTCATAGTCATGTCACTCATCATAGCACACATGATGGGTATGATGTGAATCAACTGTTATTTATAAACTGGGCTGTTCGAGTCCTGAATGCTGATTGGCTGACAGCCATGGTATATCAGACCGTATACCATGGGTATGACAAAAATGTATTTTTACTGCTCTAATTACGTTGGTGACCATTTTATAATAGCAGTAAGGCACCTCGGGGGTTTGTGGTATATGGCCAATATACCACGGCTAAGGGCTGTGTCCAGGCACTCCGTGTTGCATCATGCACAAGAAGAGCCCTTAGCCGTGGTATATAGGCCATATACCACACCCTCTTGTGCCTCATTGCTTAAATAGAACATGTGTTATAATGTGTTTGAACCTGTAGTCGTTTTGGCTGAACCTTAGATCTCTGTCTGTGGCCGGTGGGTGTAGGCACAGGTTACCAAAAGTCGCTTTGTGAGAAATGTCTCTAAGTTTGAGGTCGATGTGGCTCAGTTGGCAAAGCATGGCACTTACAATGCCAAGGGTCATGCCACCCTTCTGTAAAATGTACGCACGCATACTATTAGTCGCTTTGGGTAAAAGCGTCTGCTAAATGGCAGATATTATTATTATATATGAAGTTTTGTCTGATATCTCCCTACTGTATGTCTAACTATGTGTAAATGAGTTGTCCCCTGCCCTGTGGAAGTTTGTCCAGTACGTTGAACCTTGAGACCTCTTTCCGGTGTGTTCCAGGTGGTGTGAAGCCATGTGCTCTGAACTGTCTGGCGGAGGGATATAACTTCTACACCGAGCGCTCCCCGGCCGTCATCGATGGAACACGCTGCCAGGCCGACTCACTGGACATCTGCATCAATGGAGAGTGCAAGGTGAGAGTGAGAGATAGAGTGTGTGTGTTTTGGTGTGTGTGTGTGTGTGTGTGTCTGTTTGTCTGTCTTGAGTGTGGTAAGTGTTCTTGTGACGTAGTGCTGGTAATATTTAGGTTGTCGTTACTGTAAATTTCCCCAGATAAAAGTAGTGCTTCTGGTTCCCACGCTGTGACTCACCCCAGTCAAACAGACCCACGCTGCTTCCAGTCAGGACCCAGCCAGTAGGGTGCTGACTCCCCCATAGGAAAAACACTGTACCGCGGCTCTGACCCGATTACATTGTGATAGATAAGCTAATAAACTGGATGACTGTAACCTAATGTAATGATCCTGACCATGTGACCTGACCAGGAAACCCGACCCGACCAAAACTCAGCCTGTGACCCAGTTTGTACAGTTTATAGTCACAGTGTTTGTGTTCCTTCTTATCTCAAGGGACCTTGTTTATATGATACTTGACTGACTGGGAAAAAGTGACTGAGAGACAGCAAAGAAATAGCATTATCCAATATGGAACAATGTAGCGTTAGAACAAAACGTGGCGTTTCAGTCAGTTGGTTTTCATTGAGTGGCTGGCAGAGGTCTTAATCTAGACTCTTATCACAGCTCGACAGGTCATGTCTGGGATTGTTTTGAAGTTCTCCTCAGGAAACTGGCTATCCAGATTAATGTGGAAGTTGAATTGAAAGACACTGTCATTTATTTCACCACTGGGCGTTTGTTGAAAACAAGGTTTGAATTTACATTCAAAATGAAAAAAGCTGCAAATAATGTGTTTAATAATGAGATCTGGCATCTACTGCTGTCTTTGTTCTTTGTGTGTACACTGTACAGTATGTGTACAATCGGGTTAGGGTGTGTGTGTGTGTGTGTGTGTGTGTGTGTGTGTGTGTGTGTGTGTGTGTGTGTGTGTGTGTGTGTGTGTGTGTGTGTGTGTGTGTGTGTGTGTGTGTGTTGGAGGTTTCTTCCCAGAAAGCACTGGGACATGTTCATTCCTAGTCACAGTCCAATGTGCCTTTTTATTTCAGCAGCAGTTGGCCTTCTAGAGTCTTCTAGAGTCTCTGACATGATGTGATTAATCTCTGGAACACCGTCTGCTTGGAGGCTGCTCGGAAAATACTCAAAATGCTTCATGTAGGCCTGTGCACGTGTTGGAGAAAGACAAAGGGAGAGAGAGAACAGAGAGAAAATGAAAGAGAGAAGAAACAGATAGGGATAGAGCAGAGAAATGTGGACGGAGAGAGAGAGAGAGAGAGAATGAGAGGGATGTGTGAGAATACATTTATTTTTCTCTTCTGTCATCTCTTCTGTCGCTAATTCTCCCTATCACATTTTAGAGGAGTCTATACAACTATGAAATACTCACTTTACCGTAACTCTCTAAAAGAGACTGGCAGTTCAACGACTGTTCAACGACTGTTCAGTCTGACCCTCTCGTCCAACTGTCGTTCTACGGTTGTTAATCACTTACTATCCAATCATGAGTTAGCGTTTTAAATTGACGTAAAACTGCTGCTCCATGCAGCTTCCACAGACTTGAAGTCACTTCTTCAGCACTTTTCTTTATTACTATGGTATTACTATGGTATTACTATAGTATTATGAAACAGTGTCGTTACTATGGTATAAGTTATACTTAAAGCAATATAACATGGCATCCTGTCTCCTCTCTCAGCACGTTGGCTGTGACAACATCCTGGGTTCGGACGCCAAGGAGGACCGCTGTCGGGTGTGTGGAGGGGACGGCAGCACCTGTGAGGCCACAGAGGGACTGTTCAATGACTCCCTACCCAGAGGAGGTAAGACACAGTCTGGGGACAGAAATTGACAGGGCTATTTACTTCAGGTGTGCAAATGTTCTAGTTCCATAGAAACTGAAGGAAAGGTCAAGGGTCATGAGATCTCTCCTCTGAGCAAGTACACGTAGTGGGAGAGTAGTATATACACTGAGAGGACAAAATATTAGGAACACCTTCCTAATATTGAGTTGCACCCCTTTTACTCTCAGAACAGCCTCAGTTCATCGGGACTCTACAAGGTGTCGAAAGCGTTCCACAGGGATGCTGGCCCATGTTGACTCCAATGATTCCCACAGTTGTGTCAAGTTGGCTGGATGTCCTTTGGGTGGTGGACCATTCTTGATACTAACGGGGAACTGTTGAGTGTGAAAAAACCTGCAGCGTTGCAGTTCTCGACACACTCAAACCGGTGTGCCTGGCACCTACTACCATACCCTGTTCAAAGGCACTTCAATCTTTTGTCTTGCCCACTCCGCATCTCAGTTGTCTCAAGGCTTACAAATCCTCCTTTAAGTGGATTTAACAGGTAACATCAATAAGGGATCATAGCTTTCACCTGGATTCACCTGGTCATTCTAGGTCGTGGAAAGAGCAGGTGTTCCCAATGTTTTGTACACTCGGTGTAGATATAAAAAAGGATGTGTAACATGTAAAGGAGAGAGGATCAGAGACGAGGAGTGTGTAACGTAGAGGAGACAGCAGTGTAAAGAAGGGAGGATCAGAGAAGAGGGGTGTGTAATGTAGAGGAGACAGCAGTGTGAAGAAGGGAGGATCAGAGAAGAGGGGTGTGTAATGTAGAGAAGACAGCAGTGTAAAGAAGGGAGGATCAGAGAAGAGGGGTGTGTAATGTAGAGAAGACAGCAGTGTAAAGAAGGGAGGATGGATCAGAGAAGAGGAGTGTGTAACGTAGAGGAGACAGCAGTGTAAAGAAGGGAGGATCAGAGAAGAGGAGTGTGTAATGTAGAGGAGACAGCAGTGTAAAGAAGGGAGGATCAGAGAAGAGGAGTGTGTAATGTAGAGGAGACAGCAGTGTAAAGAAGGGAGGATCAGAGAAGAGGAGTGTGTAATGTAGAGGAGACAGCAGTGTAAAGAAGGGAGGATCAGAGAAGAGGAGTGTGTAATGTAGAGGAGACAGCAGTGTAAAGAAGGGAGGATCAGAGAAGAGGAGTGTGTAATGTAGAGGAGACAGCAGTGTAAAGAAGGGAGGATCAGAGAAGAGGAGTGTGTAATGTAGAGACAGCAGTGTAAAGAAGGGAGGATCAGAGAAGAGGAGTGTGTAACGTAGAGGAGACAGCAGTGTAAAGAAGGGAGGATCAGAGAAGAGGGGTGTGTAATGTAGAGAAGACAGCAGTGTAAAGAAGGGAGGATCAGAGAAGAGGAGTGTGTAATGTAGAGGAGACAGCAGTGTAAAGAAGGGAGGATCAGAGAAGAGGAGTGTGTAATGTAGAGGAGACAGCAGTGTAAAGAAGGGAGGATCAGAGAAGAGGAGTGTGTAATGTAGAGGAGACAGCAGTGTAAAGAAGGGAGGATCAGAGAAGAGGGGTGTGTAATGTAGAGAAGACAGCAGTGTAAAGAAGGGAGGATGGATCAGAGAAGAGGAGTGTGTAATGTAGAGGAGACAGCAGTGTAAAGAAGGGAGGATCAGAGAAGAGGGGTGTGTAATGTAGAGAAGACAGCAGTGTAAAGAAGGGAGGATCAGAGAAGAGGGGTGTGTAATGTAGAGAAGACAGCAGTGTAAAGAAGGGAGGATCAGAGAAGAGGAGTGTGTAATGTAGAGGAGACAGCAGTGTAGAGAAGGGAGGATCAGAGAAGAGGGGTGTGTAATGTAGAGGAGACAGCAGTGTGTAGAAGGGAGGATCAGAGAAGAGGAGTGTGTAACGTAGAGGAGACAGCAGTGTAGAGAAGGGAGGATCAGAGAAGAGGGGTGTGTAATGTAGAGGAGACAGCAGTGTAAAGAAGGGAGGATCAGAGAAGAGGAGTGTGTAACGTAGAGGAGACAGCAGTGTAGAGAAGGGAGGATCAGAGAAGAGGGGTGTGTAACGTAGAGGAGACAGCAGTGTGTAGAAGGGAGGATCAGAGAAGAGGAGTGTGTAACGTAGAGGAGACAGCAGTGTAAAGAAGGGAGGATCAGAGAAGAGGGGTGTGTAACGTAGAGGAGACAGCAGTGTAAAGAAGGGAAGATCAGAGAAGAGGAGTGTGTAATGTAGAGGAGACAGCAGTGTGTAGAAGGGAGGATCAGAGAAGAGGAGTGTGTAATGTAGAGGAGACAGCAGTGTGTAGAGAAGAGTATGTGTTTCAGAGAGAGTCCATTCCTCTGTGCATTCTGAAAGCTGCCAAACACCACAAGTTTGTAAGCACTTTCCGGGAGACACATCCTCGTGCAGAAAAGCAAGGTAAAAACTCAGGAACGTATTGTCTTTTTGGCAGAGCCGCCCTGTCCTAGCTCCAACAGAGCACTGTGGCCAAACACTTCATTTTTCATGGAAACCTGTGTGTTTTTTCCCCCCTTTGTCACCCAATGATAAAGCGTATAGTTTTGGGAGTTGAGAAACATGTTGTCAAAACATAAATGGAAACATAATATATTTGCATTAATTACATCATCCGGTGAAGAACTTGGACGGGTGATATGGCTTCATCCTGACTCTGGTTCCAAGACTAGTCTATAGAGAGACAAAAGCACTTTCTCCTTCTATGGTATGTCCAGTAATGCATCTAAAAAAATAAATAAGCTTTGTGTCTGTAATGGTGGTGTTCTTTTCTCTACCAGGTTACATGGAGGTTGTTCTGATACCAAGGGGATCAGTCCACATAGAAATCCAAGAAATTGCCATGTCCAAGAACTACATCGGTAAGTGACCTCGTTCGAACGCTATACGTAGCGGTCGTCGTTCGAATTGTTTTGATCATCCTGTATTTCTTTACAGTCTATATATCTGAAAATGTTCTAAGTCATTATGGCCCGTCCATAACTCCACACAATTGGTGAACAGTAATGTGAAGCAGTTTGAAATGAACCTGTTTCCTATTAGAGGGTTTGCTTCAGTTCTTGGTTGAAAGATCCAGTTTTCCGCATCACCTGGTGCTTTCTCAGTCTAGAGCAGAGCAGACAATGTATTTTTAACTCGCACTAAATTAACAGCTTCGACATTAGAGAAAGTATTCAGTACGCGTCCAGTGGGAGTCTTTGGCGTTGGTCTCCCCCTCTTCGTTCCAGACGAAAACAGAACAATAGAATCGAAACAATCAAACAAGCCCATTTCATTTAGTGCTGTTGTCACGGGCTGACATTAAGTGGGGAGTTAGCCGTGTGACAGAGTGGTGAATTTACAGCTCAGGTTGTTGATGGAGGACTGAAATCAGGCTTTGAAACGTCAAGTGCTGTTAGATTTACAACCCTGCGGTGACAGCCCTGAGGCCCTCGTGGATTCAAGTGGATAGAAGAATATTTATATATCAACATTTGTTTTATTTGATACACGTTTTAACGATTGTCACTTTGTGTCCTATTGTGTAGACGGCACTCTCTATGTCCCTTCCAAGTAATGTGTGACAGACCCTAAAGGCTGTGGGAGTATTTGGTCTTGGTAAAGTTGTGTGAGGCTGCCTTTAGCAGTGGAGATGGACTGAGAGCTCACTATTTGAATGTGCAGATGAGGTGGCAGTAAAGACTGCATTCTGTCAGCTATCCCCCAAAACAGGAGGAGTCAAATAAGTATAGTTGTAATGAAGTACGTAAATGCTGCAAAGTGCTTACGCATGAGGAATCAGCTAGAGACAGATAGAGAGAGAGAGAGAGGGAACACAGTGTTTGGATCGTTTCTCCTCAATTTGGCCCCATTTCAACTCTGAGAAAATGGATATTTTGAGATGTGTTGTGCTTGGAGACGACTCCTTTGTTTTGACGACCAGCAGGAATGGTATTCATGGGATTCTTCCAGGCTTTCACCTGAAGAGTGTGTGTGGTTGTGTGTGTGTGCGTTTTCTCTTTCCCTCTGAAAGGTGAGAGAGTCTGTGTGTGTGTGTGTGTGTGTGTGTGTGTGTGTGTGTGTGTGTGTGTGTGTGTGTGTGTGTGTGTGTGTGTGTGTGTGTGTGTGTGTGTGTGTGTGTGTGTGTGTGTGTGTGTGTGTGTGTGTGTGAGCTCGCCCTGAGTGCTGCACAGTGTCTGTTGAGGAAAAGAAAGTTGCCAATGACATCAGGAGAGGACGACGGTGTTGATGATGAATGATGGTGATGACATCACACCAAAACACTGCCACCACCTGTTGTCTTGGCTACCGTTCCTGGGTAGTCTTTGGCTCACCACTCTTGTCAGCGTTTTAACAGGCTGCTATTTTAGCTGTAGGGGGTTCAGTGAACTACTCTCAACCCTGCCTGAGAGCTGAAAATGTGTCTTAGCGACGCCAGCGCGTTCCTCCTACCTAGGCTTTATCTCAGTGGGCTAACATGGTGCTGTGGGTACAAATCCAACTAGAAACCTTCTTCTATCGGTGCCTTTCTGTAGCATTGAAGTCAGAGGGAGATGACTACTTCATCAACGGAGCGTGGACCATCGACTGGCCCAGGAAGTTTGACATCGCAGGGACAGCGTTCCACTACAAGAGACCACTTGACGAACCTGAGTCGCTAGAGGCCCTGGGGGCCACCACGGACAACCTAGTCGTCATGGTAACCACATTTGACTGTTTTGTTGTGTGTTGAGTAAACAATGGGGGAGGGGTTTGTCTTTGACACAGGAAGAGGATCAAACACAAAAAGGGCTTTTTCAGGCATCTTTCAGCGCACCGGGTGTCCTTAGTCAATTTGGGGGATGGAGAGATTCCACGAAAAAGTACATTTCACAAAGACGACCTTCAGATGTTACCAGTTTGAATTGACATGAAGCACAACAGCTGCTCCCAGCAAGCCTTAGCTGACCTTCAGGCCAGTAAGACTGTGCTGGTTTGGGGTTTAATACGGTATACACAGCAATGTAGATATTGAAAAAGCCATTTCTGGCTCAATTCAAATGCAAATGGACATGTGTTTTGGTGAGGGTGTGTGTTTATGTTTGCGAGCGTGTTCTGGCTTGTGAAAGCCTGTGTGTGTATGTGCACGGGTGTAAGTGGGTGTAATGCCTGGATGTCTGTGTGTGTGTGTGTGTGTGTGTGTGTGTGTGTGTGTGTGTGTGTGTGTATGTGTGTGTGTGTGTGTGTGTGTGTGTGTGTGTGTGTGTGTGTGTGTGTGTGTGTTTGTGTTTCTTTAAGCCGTCCCACTCAATGGCCCTCAGGACCGCAGTGGCTTTTGCCTGGACATGAATATTGGAAATACCAGACCCCACAGCACTACTGGAATAGGGCTGGGGTTAACCCGGTTAGGGTTAGGAATAAACAGAGCTGGCTATCCCACCACAGGCCATTGTGGCAACTGAAAACTGCATCATTCCTATGTTCCCTTGCATCAAATACTGCATCAAATACGCTAGCATAAACACAGTGCTCATTGGATGCTTAGAGTCTCCGCTGCAGTACTGTACAGTTAGAGTAACAACTCTTTACTGGGGACTTATTCTATATTTCAATAATAAATCATTTTGATTTTTACATTGTGTTAATGACGGCAGACGGACTGATTTCCACGTTTTCAGAACACGTTTTTTTCAAGATGAGTGATGAGAAGAGACTCGTTCAACCCATCGGGTATCTCACTACGCCCCCATATGCCGTGTCTTGAAATATGCAGGCAGACGCATTAAAAGTACGTTTACATTGTAATACTTCTGACAGCCAGTTTATAGCGTTCCCACTAAGCATGGATTATTGAGTCATTATTATACTGAACAAAAATATAAACGCAACATTAGGCCCTAATCTATGGATTTCACATGACTGGGAATACATATATGCATCTGTTGGTCACAGATACCTTAAAAAAATAAAAGTAGAGGCGGGGATCAGAAAACCAGTCAGTATCTGGTGTGATCACCATTTGCCTCATGCAGCGCGACACATCTCTTTCGTATAGAGTTGATCAGGCTGTTGATTGTGGCCTGTGGAATGTTGTCCCACTCCTCTTTAATGGCTGTGTGAAGTTGCTGGACATTGGCGGGAACTGCAACACACTGTCGTAGGTGTCTGGTGAGTATGCAGGCCATGGAAGAACTGGGAAATTTTCCAGGAATTGTGTATAGATCCTTGTGACATGGGGTAGTGCGTTATCATGCTGAAACATGAGGTGATGGCGGCAGAGGAATGGCACAACAATGGGCCTCAGGATCTCGTCACGTTATCTCTGTGCGTTCAATTTGCCATTGACAAAATGCAGTTGTGTTCGTTGTCCGTAGCTTATGCTTGCCCCATACCATAACCCCACCGCCACCATGGGGCACTCTGTTCACTACAGTGACATCAGCAAACCGCTTGCCCACATGACGCCATACACGTGGACTGCGGTTGTGAGGCCGGTTGGACATACTGCCAAATTCTATAAAATGATGTTGCAGGCAGCTTATGGTAGAGAAATTAACATTAAATTATCTGGCAACAGCTCTGTTGGACATTCCTGCAGTCAGCATGCCAACTGCAAGATTCCCCTAAAACTTGAGACATGTGTGGCATTGTGTTGTCTGAAAAAACTGCACATTTTAGAGTGGACTTTTATTTTCCCCAGCACAAGGTGCACCTGTGTAATTTCAGCTCATGAGACATGGGCACACTTTACATGTTGCGCTTATATTTTTGCTCATTGTAGTTTTACACTTAAGACATGACTCTGCCGTTGTGCTGTAGAATGTGCATTTTGTCTCTTGTGTAATACATTCTATACATTATGTATATTGGATTAAGCGTACATTATTTAGTTATCTCCAACCGTCCCTCCATCTTGCGCCAACATCAGTTATTTTAAAGTTTATATTTTTTTCTAAGAGATTGTCAGTTAGGTATGCTCTCTGCAAGGTTTTGTATATTTTCCCGATCATATGAACATTCTTTTCCGACTCAAATCAGATTTGCTCAAGGCTGCTCTGAGGTCCAAAAGATTCAAATATACATTTTGTTATATGTAATTTTTTAAATTGCATGTATTTGAAACTATCTATACTGGTCAGTCCAAAATTACTTTTTAATTCTATCATGGAAATAAATGTATTTCCTGTTACCAAGTCATTTGCAAATTCTGTGCCTTTAGTTTTCCATGTGGACCAATTTATTGGTGAATTCTGAAAAGCTATTCAAGGATTGTTCCATAAGGCTTGGTTTTTAGGAAAGTTTGTGGAAATGTGAAAGGAATGTAGGAGAATATAACACAGTAGATCTGGTAAAAGATAATACCATCATCTTTGAAATGCAAGAGAAAGGCCATAATGTATTATTCCAGCCCAGCTGCAATTTAGAATTTTAATCACTAGATGGCAGCAGTGTATGTGCAACATTTTAGACTGATCCAATGAACCATTGCATTTCTGTTCAAAATGTTGTGTCAACACTGCCCAAATGTGCCTAATTTGTTTATTAATAACTTTTCATGTTCAAAACTGTGCACTCTCCTTAAACAATAGCATGGAATTATTTTACTGTAAAAGCTACTGTAAATTGGACAGTGCAGTTACATTAACAAGAATTTGAGCTTTCTGACAATATCAGATATGTCTATGTCCTGGGAAATGTTCTTGTTACTTACAACCAACCTCATGCTATTCGCATTAGCCTACGTTAGCTCTAAATCAGATCAAATTTTTGCCAAGTATGAGATTATCATCCCCCTAATGTACTCCTGAAATGCATCACAAATTATATCGGGGGTTGGTTTTTCTCTGTCCTCTACAGTGGCTTCAGAAAATGTTCACACCCCTTGACTTGAATATCCCTTTGAGCGTAATGAAGTTATTAATTACAGTTTTGATGGTGTATCAATACACCCAGTCACTACAAAGATACAGGCATCCTTCCTAACTCAGTTGCCGGAGAAGAAGGAAACCACTCAGGGATTTTACCATGAGGCCAATGGTGACTTTAAAACAGTTACAAAGTTCAATGGCTGTGATAGTAGAAAACTGAGGATGGATCAACAACATTGTAGTTTCTCCACATTACTAACCTAAATGACAGTGAAAAGAAGGAAACTTGAACAGAAGGAAGCCAAAACATGCATCCTGTTCGAAAAAGTTGCATTAAAGTAACAGTACAAGAAATGTGGCAAAGAAAGGAAATTTATGCCCTGAATACAAAGCATTATGTTTGGGCAAATCCAACACAACACATCGCTGAGCATGGTTGTGGCTGCATCATGCTATGGGTATGCTTGTCATCGACAAGAACTAGGGAGTTTTTTAGGATAAAAGAAATGGAATAGAGCTAAGCATAGTCAAAATCCTAGAGGAAAACCTGATTCAGTCTGCTTTCCAATAGACACTGGGAGACAAATTCAACTTTCAGCAGGACAATAACCCAAAACACAAGGCCAAATCTACACTGGAGTTGCTTACCAAAATGACATTGAATGTTCCTGAGTGGCCTAGTTACATTTTTGACTTAAATCGCCTTGAAAATCTATGACAACACTTCAAATCGTCTGTCTAGCAATGATCAACAACAAACTTGATAGAACTTGAAGTATAAAAAAATGTATAATGTGCAAATATTGTACAGTCTAGGTGTGCAAAATTCTTAAAGATTTACTCAGAAAGACTCACAGCTGTAATTGCTGCCTAAGGTTATTCTAACATGTATTGACTCAGGGGGTTAAATACTTATGTAATCAAGATATATTAGTGTTTAATTTTTCATATATTTCTTTTTACAAATGTTAAAAGTTACACAGTATTTTGTGTAGATCGTTGACAAAAATTATAATTAAATCCATCAAGGGGTGTGAATACTTTCTGAAGGCACTGTAAGTCAACATTTGTAATGGTAAAGATTTTTTATAAATTTCAGGTGCAGAAGATGTGCTCTGTTCATTCTCCAAATTCTGCTGCTAAGTGTATTTCATGATACTGGAGAATGATCTGATATCACTATATCATTCATTTTTAAATCCAGTAAATAGAAAAAAATGCAGTCAATTCTTGAATAGCATTTCTTACTTTGAGAAAGAAAGAAATAGTATTTTGTAGTTAGGAATAATACTCTCTAGGTGTCCTGTAAATCATTTACAGAGAGCACTTTTTTCAGCCTAAATGTGCCTTTTTTATTACCACATCTGTCAATCTTATTGAATGTGTAATTTAGGTCACCTGCTAAAATAATGGTTTCTTTATCTAATATAGCTAAAAACACCAGACTTTCCCCTGGTGGGATGTACAGTGCATTCGGAAACTATTCAGACCCCTTCCCTTTTTCCACATTTTGTAACGTTACAGCCTTATTCTAAAAATAATTAGGTTAAACTTTTTTTCTCATCAATCGAAACACAATACCCCATAATGACAAAGCGAAAACAGGTTTTTAGACATTTTTGCTAATTTATGAAGAATAAAAGCTGAAATACCTTATTTACATAAGTATTCAGACCCTTTGCTATGAGACTCTAAATGGATCTCAGGTGCATCCTGTTTCCATTGATCATCCTTGAGATGTTTTTACAACTTGATTGGAGTCCACCTGTGGTAAATTAAATTGATTGGACATGATTTGGAAAGGCACACACCTGTCTATATAAGGTCCCACAGTGGACAGTACATGTCAGAGCAAAAACCAACCCATGAGGTCGAAGGAATTGTCCGTAGAGCTCTGAGACAGGATTGTGTCGAGGCACAGATATGGCGAAGGCTACCAAAACATTTCTGCAGCATTGAAGGTCCCCAAAGAACACAGTGGCCTCCATCATTTTTAAATGGAAGAAGTTTGGAACCACCAAGACTCTTCCTAGAGCTGGCCTCCCAGCCAAACTGAGCAATCAGGGGAGAAGGGCCATGGTCAGGGAAATTACCAAGAACCTGATGGTCACTCTGACAGAACTCTTGAGTTTCTCTGTGGAGATGGGAGAACCTCCCTGAAGGACAACCATCTCTGCAGCACTCCACAAATCAGGCCTTTATGGTAGAGTGGCCAGACGGAAGCCACTCCTGCTTGGAGTTTGCCAAAAGGCACCTAAAGACTCTCAGTCCATGAGAAACAAGATTCTCAGGTCTGATGAAACCAAGATTGAACTATTTGGCCTGAATGCCAAGCGTCACATCTGGAGGAAACCTGGCACCATCCCTACGGTGAAACATGTTGGTGGCAGCATCATGCTGTGGGGATGATGCAGGGACTGGGAGGGACTGGGAGACTAGTCAGGATCGAGGAAAAGATGAACGGAGCAAAGTACAGAAAGATCCTTGATGAAAACCTGCTCCAGAGCGCTCAGGACCTCAGACTGGGGGTGAAGGTTCACCTTCCAAGAGGACAACAACCCTAAGCCCACAGCCAAGACAACGCAGGAGTGGCTTCGGGACAAGTCTCTGAATGCCTTTGATTGGCCCAGCCAAAGCCCGGACTTGAACCCGATCGAACATCTCTGGAGGGACCTGAAAATAGCTGTGCAGCAACGTTCCTCATCCAACCTGACAGAGCTTGAGAGGATCTGCAGAGAAGAATAGGAGAAACTCCCCAAATAAAGGTGTGCCAAGTTTGTAGTGTCATACCCAAGAAGACTCGAGGCTGTAATCGCTGCCAAAGGTGCTTCCACAAAGAGTAAAGGGTCTGAATACTTATGTAAATGTGATATTTCAGTTGTTTATTTTTTATAAATTTGCAAAAATTTCTACTTCTTTTTCACTTTGTCATTATGGGGTTTTGCGTGTAGATTGATGCGGAGAAAAAAACATTTAATCCATTTCAGAATAAGGCTGTAACGTATCAAAGTGTGGAAGAAGTCAAGGGGTCTGAATACTTTCCGAATGCACAATACATTGAAATCAATGTGTATGTTTCACCATGTAAGGTACAATCAAACATTAGAAAATAGCCTTCTCAGTCCATGTGCTGGGATATAAGGGGAAATTGTGTATTCTTATTTATCAGGATGCCTACACCTCTGCTGTTACTACAGTTGGTGGCAGCATATGACTCTCCAACCCAGCTCCTCTTTAAATGTTACATTTATTCTATTTTTCAATGTAACCACGTCTGCTGACATTCTCTTTAAGTGTTTGAGAACCAAATGCTTTTCCCTCCCCATCATGTAGACCTTGCACATTCCATGTGATGAGTTGGAATTTTCTATACTTGTATAGAATCAAAGTTAACCTTATCTGTTCCGTCTAGTAAAACTTATTAGCTGACATGACATATGAGGGCAGTGGGCATTCCTTAGAATGGGAGGATCATAGTAGTAATACATAGTTATTGTATACATTACATATATAGGACGGTGTGGGCATGTGGGCTGGGCAGATATTTAACAAAAAACACACAAAAAAGCACGAAAAAAACCACAAAGCTAAATACGATAAAGGTTTGGGTCAATTCCATTTCAGTTGTTTAATTTTGGTTTATTTAAATTCAGGACCTGCACTTAAAATGAATGAATATGGAACTGAAGCCAACGCTGCAAATGTGTATAATCAAACAATGTCTTCCTCTCACTTCCAGGTTCTTCTCCAGGAGCAGAACATGGGGATCCGTTATAAGTTCAACGTTCCCATCCAGAGGACAGGAAGTGGGGACAATGAGGTGGGCTTCTCCTGGCACCATCTGGCCTGGTCCGACTGCTCCGCCACCTGTGCTGGAGGTATGCACTGCAACAACCACATGCCCATATATGGCTTTGACCTGGTCCTGTTCATTAGGCACCAAACAAGAGAAACCATTTTGAAACTGGTTACTTGAAGTTATCCAATGCTCCCTGTCCAATAAAGAAGCACATTTTTGCTTTCTGTTGCAAAACGTTATGGCTTTGTTCAACATTGTGCCCTATGGAACACAATACTGTAAATATGGAGACTGTGGGGAGCATGAGTTTAGGTGTCAGAGATCTATGGCTTTTTAAAAGTGCTGTTCTAGCTATCTGGTAATGGAATATGGTTACACACTGTCAACATTTTTATTGTTTTCTTTTCAATAACAGTAGCTTTGAGATACATTGTGTCTTGTGTGTCTTTCCAGTCCGGACCAACCAATACTTATGGAAATACTGGAGAATACTGTGGGGTAACCCAGTATGATAATTTCGCATGGGTTTGTAGGATCATAACTTTATTGCTTTCTAAATGTAATTTCAGCTTTTAAGTAAAACTTAATATGTGTTTTCCATATTTAAACCAGGCACATGCATATGGTGTAATTTCTATGAATGAGCTGCTTTGCATATCTTCGGGTTAACCAGTGCTAGCTAGCATACGATCTGGCTTGCCAGAGATACTACGGTCTGCCGCTCCAAAACCCTTGTCCTACTGCACACTGAAACCTCCTCACTCTGAAACCACAGCGAAATGTCGACCACTGCCTCAAGAATGACTAAACCAACTCATTTTACCCCCAAAAGCAATGGGCTTTTATGAAGAAATAAATACTTTTCCTCTCCAGCTGTCGAGTATGGCCACTAAATGCCTGCAATATTCTAACAAAAAACACATATACACAGAACTGAAAAAGACCCAAAATAGAGTTCTTGGGAAAGGAGATCTATGCAAAGAGCTACAGATATCATATCATATAGATGTTTGTACCTTAGCATTGTAATATATATGACATTCTGGCTTCTGCGACTTCTACCAAGCAACACTACAACATGTCAAAATCAATATAACAGATCCTTACGTTTTGGATGTGGGCCTTAAATCATATAGCCGTTGAATTTCGCTGACGCTACTAATCGTAACATTTCATTTCATGCATCTCAGTGCTAATACAATCTTTTCGAAACATCTTCTGGCATCCAGGCAACTTCACTCCCCTCTCCAAGCATGATGCTTTAACACCAACCCATAAATCAGCTGTACTATGGGTGTGTATACCACTATACAAATGCCACTATACAAAGGAAAGCAGGCAGGCACACACTCACGCTCTCTCTCTGTCACCTTACGCACACGTGCATATCTCCTTACACCAGTCAGACCAGTATGGCGTTCACCGCGTCCCCAGGCTCAATTGATATTGCATATAGAGCCTGGAAACACTGTGCAACAAAGCGAGGACTTGAAAGGGGCGTGGGTTAAAATCGAGGCGGAAGAGAGCCTGCTACAGCTGTATTAGATGGGACAATCAAAATAAATGGTCTATCACCGGGACCACCGATTTCCCCAACTCACCTCCTTGGTCAGTGTGCTGCTCGCACTTCGAAATCCAAAGGGGAAGCTCTAAGGGTTCTGCTAGGTGGTGATGATGGACGGAGAGATCAGCCAATTAAAATCGGCGGTTGTTTCGTCCGCTCCTGCCACAGACTTCCAGTCAAGTCCCGTTCTGAGGCGCTTGGAAACCAGACGTCTTGACAGAGCAAGAGCCGGTTAGTGGGCAAGATTAGTATGGTTTAGGTCCTAGGATATGTCCCATGAGACCCCATACATGCACGCACGCGCACACACACACACACACACACAAACACACACACACACACACACAAACACACACACACACACACACACACACACACACACACACACACACACACACACACACACACACACACACACACACACACACACACACACACACACACACACACACACACAGAGAGAGTTGGGTGACAGCGATACGGTAGCCCTCAGACTCTGCGCCAGCAGCCAGAGTAAAGAGCTGCTCCGTAAAAGTGATTTTTACCAACATATCCTGTAAGGCACCAGGCATTTACACATCTGGGTTTACCACAGACTGAAACCATCCCTTACGTCTCCACCCAAACACAGACACACTGCACCGTATGGAGCTGCCTGCTGCACTCTGGTTCATGTGCAGGAGAATAAGAAGGTGATTTCGGTACTGTTTTTTTAAACATTTTCAGGAATTAAAAGTTAATCAGGGAAATTGGTGTCGTGTGTGTTTTTACTCCCCTTCTCAAGTCAGGGTTCCCAGGAAGTGATGCATCATACAGGAAGAGGCTGGACAATAACTGGGTGTTGTGTGTGTGTTCCCTCTTCTCTGTTAGGTTCTCAGAAGCAGGAAGTGCTGTGTAAGCGTCTGGATGATAACTCGGTGGTGCAGAACAGCTACTGTGACCCAGACAACAAACCTCCGGAGAACCAGAGGTCCTGCAACACTGAACCGTGCCCCCCGGAGTACGTACAGTAAGACTTTCATCTACAATGACCATCTACAGTGGTCATATACAGTATCTGCCCCCCCCCAGAGTATGTAAGACTACCAGTCACTCTCAATCAGCATCACATACAATACAATGTAATACAATGCCATGCAATACAATGCCATACAATACAATACAATACAATACAATTCAATACAATGCCATACAATACAATAACATACAATACAATTCAATACAATGCCATACAATACAATTCAATACAATGCCATACAATACAATGCAATACAATACCATACAATACAATACAATACAATGCAATACAATACATTACAATGCAATACAATACAATGCAATACAATACCATACAATGTAATACAATACAATACCATACAATGTAATACAATACAATACCATACAATGTAATACCATACAAAACATTACAATACAATACAATGCAATGCAATGCAATACAATAGCATACAATGTAATACAATACAATATAATACAACACAATACAATATATTACAATACAATGTAATATAATACAATACAATGCAATGTAATACAATACAATACAATACAATGCAATACAATACAATGTAATACAATACCATACAATGTAATACAATACAACACAATGCAATACAATGCAATGTAATAAAATACAATGCATTGCAATACAATACAATACAGTGGTCACGTACTGTACCTGCTCCCCAGGTAAGACCCTCAGACTCTATTAACCTAATGTCCATCTTGGAAAAGAACGATATCCTGCTAAACTATACTGGATGGGTGTACTGTATGCTAACCTGGCTCACAGGAAATACTAATACTGGTGTTGGACCGCTTATTACATACAACCTTTCAATGACTGACAACCAGAGACCAACCAATAGTCGATAGTGGGTGAAGTGGGTTCAGAAGACTACACAAGCATTTAGGTCTATCATAAGCTCCGGTTAAGACTATTTCGTAAAAAAACGATAATGACTTGCCATAATAATTTGCCTTCAAGGAGTCCCTTAGCTGTAAAATGTGTTTTGAAGAAAATGCTAAAATAAAACGGCAATGATTTATAACTTCATATGTTAACTCTTTTCGAAGCTTGTTTTATGCCCAAGAATGAAAATGCTGAAAATGACCACCTGCGTTTAATTGTATTGGCTAGCTTGCGCTATGAACCATCGAGGGATAATATACGCACGAGCGTGTGTGTCCGTCTCTGTGTGAGTGAGTGGTGAGTGCACGCACGCATCCTTGAGAGTGTGTGTGTGCGCGTGTGTGCGTGTGCGTGTGCGTGTGCGTGTGTGTGTGTGTGTGTGTGTGTGTGTGTGTGTGTGTGTGTGTGTGTGTGTGTGTGTGTGTGTGTGTGTGTGTGTGTGTTGTGGCCAAAAACGCTTAGCCTCTCTGCAAGGGCTGAGGGAACGGTCAGACAGAGTTCAATCATGTCTCAGATGTTCAATTGGAAAAAAAGGATTAAATACTTTTGGCCTATGGGCTGAAGCCGTCTGCCAACAGTGATGTGTGTGTATATTTGGGTGTAGATGAATAAGTCGTTACGGTTAGATGGGCATCTGTAATGAACTGATATGGAGCCCGTTCCTGGCTTCACTCAATGCCCAAGAAAGCTATATTTGAACTCATCAGCTCACTCCATTAAGGGCCAGGTTGACATAGGAACAAACACTATCTATGGGTATTCAGCTTGTTAGTGGAATCCTTTTCTTCTCTCTTCTCAGACAGCCCTTGTTGCCCATTGCAGTATCTAAGTGAACTGCTACAATTTTTCAATCAGGAAGGCAAACATAGTGTCCACAGTCAGGGAGAGTACTGGATCAACATGAGCGTGTAAACATGATTGTTTTAGAATACCCAGCATGGCATGGGGGGGGGGTGGGGGGGGGTGGAAGGCGACCCAGATGTTGGGAGACAATGTTAATTCTCTGTACATTCCTGTGGAATGACGTAAGCTGGATCAGGAATGTAACGTCTCCCAGTCGCTGGATGTCTGTGTTGGCTGTGTCCTGACAACATGTTGTGTAGTTAGAAAAATGTGTTGCCCTTAAAGGGAATTAGTCTTGGCAGTGCACAAGAAAATATTTCCTCCAGAATATACAATTGAAGCATATTATCCAATTTCTGATCCTGCATAATACTGGGGGCCATATGAAGACAGATCTGATCCTTATGGTTCCAATGGGACTGTCCTCTTAAAGTGACAGTTCCATTGTCGTTCTATTCCAGTTTTGGTTAAGTCGTTGTTCCAATGTTCGTGGTCGTGTTGTTGTAGGTGGTTTATCGGGGACTGGTCGGACTGTGGGAAGACGTGTGACGGCGGGATGCGGACTCGGACGGTTCTGTGCATCAGGAAGATGGGGCCTGCCGAGGAGGAGACCCTGGAGGACAGCCACTGTCTGACGCACCGACCAATAGAACGAGAGGCCTGCAACAACCAGTCCTGCCCCCCTCGGTGGGTCACTCTGGATTGGTCAGAGGTAGGAGAAGGACCGCCTCTTTTTACATCCCAGCGGGAAAAACGGGTCATTTTAACCAGTTTTGTCCACTGGGATCGCGTTGCGTGACAGCAGTAGTTGTAATAGGGAACTACAAATGTTTAATGTAGAAAAAAGTCAAAGGTGAATCGTTTTATTGAGCTTTTCTGTTCTTCCTTTTGCTCCCAGTGTACGCCCAAATGTGGCCCTGGGTTCAAGCACCGCATTGTGCTGTGTAAGAGCAACGACCTGACCAAGACCTTCCCCCCCGCCCACTGTCCCTCCCACAATAAGCCCCCCGTCAGGATCCGCTGTAGTCTGGGACGCTGTCCGCCACCTAGATGGATCCCAGGGGAATGGGGACAGGTAAGATTGGTTCCCCCTTCAGAAATCATTGCTTCCTTTCACTTTTCCATTCACTTTTCATTGCTTCAATATGTCTTGAGATGAGGATGTCAACATGTTTGTACCAAAGGTGGTGAACAGCCAACAGAATTTATGGTTTGATCATAAACTGGGGTCCCTAGAGAGCTGATCACATGTGCCTGTCCAACCTGTCTGTCTGCCTGTGTATTGCGTGCGCGCCTGTGTGTGTGTGTGTGAGATTGTGTGTGATTGTGTGCTGCGGCCCCAGTCAGATCTCAACCATCCCATCAACACGTGTCTGGCCCCTGTGCCCACCGGGCCACCAGGCTTACCCTCCCTTCAGATCAGGCTCTGTGGAGCCTCACATCCCAGCCTGCATGTCATCTCCTCCCAATTAGACGGCCTTTATTAGGGCCCAGGCCAGCCCTGACAGATGGCCCACGTCAATGGAGGGTCTTAAGTGGGATTTGAACCAGTGACCTTTTGGCCTCCGGCAGCGAAACCGGGGAGTGAAGCACGACCTTCACAACAAGCTGCCCTTTCTATGGCTCAGGGAGAGGAGAGACAGGGGTGAGAGACAGGAGGAGAGGAGAGGGTGAAAGGTGTAATTATAGAGGGGGAGGGAGAGGGAATGAGAGGAGGGAGAGAGGAATGGGCCAATGGGAGAGAGAAAGAAAGAGATAGAGAGAGAGAGTGTGTGAGAAAGTCCTTGGTCTAAACAAACTTAAAGCTGTGGTGTTACTGGTATATATTAGACCCAACAACCCTGTTGTTTGAAGGGCTGATTGAAGTGGGACCCCCGGGTGTTGTTGTTATGAGAACCTGGGACCAGAGCCCATGACCTCTAACCTCTAACCCCCCACAGTTCCTTTAATACCACAACAAAGTCCACCACAACCTGGTTAGGCCCCTAATAACATCCAGGTATCCAGAAGCCTTCTACTACAGAACCTGACCAGAGAACTTCTCTCGTTACAGACAAGTAAGAAAGGGGGATACCTAGTCAGTTGTATAACTGAATGGTGTCTTCTGCATTTAACCCAACCGAGAGCTACCATAATCGACATCCACGTCTTCGGCGCCAAGGGAACAGTGGTTTAACTGCTTTGCTCAGGGGTAGATCAGCAGATTTTTACCTTGTCAGCTCGGGGATTCGATCCAGCAACCTTTCGGTTACTGGCCCAACGCTCTAACCACTAGGCTACCTGCCGCCCCAGAGAACTACTACGGTACAGATAATAACATTGACGGGAGAACTGTTATGTTGGACTGATAACCCTGGCTGATGTACAGTAGTTAACTAGATGTTTCCAGCTGATGCAACTAACTGCATGTCTCTTGTGTCTATAGCTGGTCGCTACCATCTCTCTGTTCTAATGTAAACAAGCTGACTGCAGTCTGACTGATGCCCATTAAATAATTACTACTGTAATCACATTCCTCCCTTAATCGTCTGTGCATGTAGAATGTTCATTCTACTTCTATGCACGTTCATTCTACTTCTATGCACGTTCATTCTATTTCTATGCACGTTCATTCTACTTCTATGCACGTTCATTCTACTTCTATGCACGTTCATTCTACTTCTATGCACGTTCATTCTATTTCTATGCACGTTCATTCTACTTCTATGCACGTCCATTCTACTTCTATGCACGTTCATTCTATTTCTATGCACGTTCATTCTACTTCTATGCACGTTCATTCTATTTCTATGCACGTTCATTCTATTTCTATGCACGTTCATTCTATTTCTATGCACGTTCATTTTATTTCTCTGCACATTCATTCTATTTCTATGCACGTTCATTCTACTTCTATGCACGTTCATTCTATTTCTATGCACGTTCATTTTATTTCTATGCACGTTCATTCTACTTCTATGCACGTCCATTCTACTTCTATGCACGTTCATTCTATTTCTATGCACGTTCATTCTACTTCTATGCACGTTCATTCTATTTCTATGCACGTTCATTCTATTTCTCTGCACGTTCATTCTATTTCTATGCACGTTCATTCTACTTCTATGCACGTTCATTCTATTTCTATGCACGTTCATTCTATTTCTATGCACGTTCATTCTACTTCTATGCACGTTCATTCTATTTCTCTGCACGTTCATTCTATTTCTATGCACGTTCATTCTACTTCTATGCACGTTCATTCTATTTCTATGCACGTTCATTCTATTTCTATGCACGTTCATTCTATTTCTATGCACGTTCATTCTATTTCTATGCACGTTCATTCTATTTCTATGCACGTTCATTCTACTTCTATGCACGTTCATTCTATTTCTATGCACGTTCATTCTACTTCTATGCACGTTCATTCTATTTCTCTGCACGTTCATTCTATTTCTATGCACGTTCATTCTATTTCTATGCACGTTCATTCTATTTCTATGCACGTTCATTCTATTTCTATGCATGTGCATGTACTGTATGTTTGTGTGTGGTCAGACTCAGTCACTTAAACAGTTCAGGAAGGCCATTCTACTTACCTTGGCTTTTCAACTCTCTCTCTCTCTCTCACCTTTCTCTTAACGGTGACTTAATAGGATGAGCTACTGTGTCCGTCGTGATTAGTCAGACTCGCTGAGTGTCTGCCGAGAAGGCAACACAGGGGGCAGTGAGAATCTGCACACTCAGACTAGGCTAAGCTAAGCTTGGCCCAAAGAGGTAACCTTTTGGTTACTGGCCCAACGCTCTAACCGTTAGGCTACCTGGCGCACCATTATCATTAAACGCCATCAACATTACACTGCCAGACAGCAGGAAAGTGCTGTTTGACTGTGTATATGACTCAATTACTATAGGTTATAACACATGGGTGTGAGTTTTAACAGTGTGGCTGTGTTGAGGGTTAATAACTCTGTGTCTTTTGACTGCAGTATGTGGTTAATAATGTGGTTCAGTGTTTGGTGCTTAATAATGTGTGATTAATAATGTGTGTGTGTGTGTTTCACCACAGTGCTCGGCGCAGTGTGGGCTGGGCCAGCAGATGCGGACCGTGCAGTGTCTCTCCTACACGGGCCAGCCCTCCAGTGACTGTACCGAGGGCCTCAGACCCACTGCCATGCAGCAGTGTGAGAGCAAGTGTGACGCCATGCCCATCGCCAACGGTGACGGTGAGTACAGAACACACACACACAAACTCACACATCCACACAGAGCCCTCACCCACCAATCAAGCCGTATGACCTAAACACGGTGGGGTGACACAACTCTCACGGAACACACCACATTCATCTCTCATTGAGGTTGAGCAGGCTGCGGGTCAGAGCAGCCTGTACTCTCTATCCTCCTTTGCCTGCTATGATGGATGTGTGTTAGGATGCCTAGGGACAGGCCCAGGCAACACGCCGATGGGGATGAATGGAAACGCTGAGCAGGACAAGGTGTGTGGAGACGCTAACGGCTAATTGGATTAGCTTCAGGCTAATTGTCCCGTACAGACAGACAGAGAGACGGACAGCAGTGAGAGCATGTCTCCCTCCCAGGCCACAGCCTGATAAGACATTTAGAGGTTCTGCCCTGTTCGTCCACCAAACTGTGTCTGTGGTGGTGGTTGTGGTGGGGGGTGGGGGTGTTATTACATTGTGAAGGGTTGAGAGAGAGATTAATCTGGCCTAGCCTCGGACTACTACTACAAGCCCACACTCAAGACAGATGGTAATGGTTGCTTATGATTATTCATCTGTGAAGGAGCATACGAGCCAGGTCTCTTTTACAAAATACGTTTTACCTCAACAAGACCGACGTGGATTGATACATACGAAGTAAGAAAGAAGAGAAAGAAGCTGATCTTGCACATAGCGGTAAGAGTAAGAGCTTAGAAAGCACGAATAATAGTCCTTTTCAGAAGACGGGGCCAACGTGATTAGCAGGAAAGTGCTCATGTGAAGTGAGATAGTTCTAGAAGTTCCTTTGGTATGGTTTGTCCTCTTTACTTAATCATATAGCACACATAGAGAGGGAGGGAGAGATAGTGAGAGAAAGGTGGGAGCCTTACAGCAGGCCATCCATCAGCTGGAACGTACCACTACACAGCAACACGGAGGGGAGATTTTTTAGGGCCGGTTGTTGTAAGAGACAAGAGAAACTTGGAATAGTCCACAGTGTTTCTCGACCTTATTTGTACCAGGGACAGGCTCGGAGGACCGCTTATATTAAATCTAACAGCTAAGACCTGACTAAATAGGTGTCAGACAATTATCTCTGGGACCGGTGCCGGTGCACCTGCTGGAGGTTAGAAACACTGGTCTGGAATGCATTGAATTAATTTGAATCGAGTGTATGCACACACAGACACACACACACACACAGACACACATACACGCACACACGCACACACACACACACACACACACACACACACACACACACACACACACACACACAGATACACAGACACAGACACAGACACAGACACAGACACAGACACAGACACAGACACACACACACACACACACACACACACACACACACACACACACACACACACACACACACACACAGATACACACACAGACACAGACGGACACGCGCACACACACACATACACAGAAACACACACAGACACGCACACACAGACACATACACACATACACAGACACACACACACACACACAGACACATACACACACACACACACAGACAGACAGACAGACACACACACACACACACACAGACAGACACACACACAGACACATACACACACACATGCACACACACACATACACAGACACACACACGGACACGCACACACAGACACATACACAGACATACACACACACACACAGACACATACACACACACAGACAGACACACACACACACACACAGACAGACACACACACACACAGCCAGACACACACACACACACAGACAGACACACACACACACACACACACACAGCCAGACACACACATGTGGTTCATTGTCTTTCCTCTCCTCTTGATCTTCTTCTTTCCTTTATCTTCTATTTAACTTTTGTATTTTTCTCTCCAGAATGCAAAGACGTAAACAAAGTGGCATATTGCCCACTGGTGCTGAAGTTCAAGTTCTGTGGCCGTGCGTACTTCAGACAGATGTGCTGCAAGACGTGCCAAGGACGCTGACCCACTGAGAGAGAGAACGAGAGGAAGACAGAGAGGAAGAGAAGGAGCTGGAGGGGAACGAGAGAGACAGACAACGGGAAGAGTGAAAGAAACGCAAGACCAGTAGAAGAGGAGGAGGAACGAGGATTAGGAGACACTGGGACGAGAGAAGAAAATAGGGATTTCGCCCGTTTGTTACACCTGCTACCCCCTCAAACTCCTCCCCCCCACACCCCATCATCACCGTGGAAACCTAACCACTGCTCAGCGGTCAAGCTGACACAGACGTTTATTGCTGTCACTTCTGTGAAGTGGGAACCTTAGAGGACTACTGTTACTGATGTTATTTTTATTATAATAATAATAATTAATATTATTTTTATTATTTCATTGTCGTCTGATTGTTGTCGTTGTTGTTGTTGTTTGAATCCAACGTGCTGGACACATCACACATAGAGCAGAAGCACCGCAGGGATGTAGGGAGTAGCCACTGGAAGGAAAGGAAAGGAGAGGAGGAAGGAGTGTAGCTTAGAAATGGAGGTGGGCCTCGTAATGGTGCTATACGGACAGACAGACAGACTGTTGCTCCGGTGCACTAGCGTGCGTGAATATCCCATAATTTACACCTAGACACTCCCACATCACCAAACCCATCAGTACTGTAATGAACTCCTGTTCAAGACGTCATCGCCCGTGGTGTCCTTCAAGCGTTTTGTGTTAAATCTGTCTGTGACTATGCCACGTGTTGTCAATGGAGTCCCGGGGGGCGATGAGATGACAGAGTGTATGTTTCTAAAAATGTTCTGTGCCGGAACCAGAAAACGAGGTGCTTTGTCTGGAGTCATTGCTCCTTCCGTGTTATCAGAGGAGCTGAACACAAGGTCAGGGGGCGCTAGGGTCCGATCATTCTGTTGTTGTATGTCTGCGTCTCTCCTTTTCTGTTCTCGAAAGGAGGGGTGCCTTCGTCTCAAACAACACTCCCGTTGTGCCAGAACCTTTAAGAAGGAGGCCCAGTGTTGATGCAAAATAATGGATTTGTGAAAAGTCCCTAATATTGCAAACCGCACCGTTTGTCATTGAAGTAAGTACTGAACTGGCTTTGACGTACCTTATTGTTGTTACCATTATCGTTATTATCATGTAGTTATTATCATGTAGTGGTTATACTCCACCTCCAAAAAGCCTCATCAAAATGCATTGGAGATAGTTACTATTCGTGAACTATGCTGTAATCAAAGCCGGAGGACCTCTGTATCAGCTCTATAACAGTGTATGTGTAGTGCCGAGGTTTCATCAGCGTGGGAAGAACGCACAGCCTCTTCAGCACTGCGACTGGAGTTAAGTGAAGGGCCAGTACTCGCACACACACGTCCCTCCCAGCAGACCACGACGTGTTGCCAGACCACGCAGATCCGGTCTATCTCAGACAGACTACCTCCAGATACTGTCACCCCCCCCCCCCCCCCCCTCTTTGCTCCCCATCTCCATTCTTCAAAGAGAGTACAAAAAGCAAATAACAGAATATTATGCAACACAGTGGTGCATTTTTTTATTCTTTTTTTTTATTCCGGTGGAATACTGTTTGTTTCCGTTGCCGCCTCTTCGTTTCCTCTTCCTCTTCAAGTGGGAGGCCTTTCCTGGCTTCACCCTGTCCTCCCCCAGGCTCTTCTCCCTGGCTCTTCTCCCTGGCTCTTCTCCCAGGCTCTTCTCCCTGGCTCTTCTCCCTGGCTCTTCTCCCAGGCTCTTCCCCCAGGCTCTTCTCCCAGGCTCTTCACCCTGTCCTCCTCCCAGGCTCTTCTCCTAGGCTCTTCTCCCAGGCTCTTCTCCCAGGCTCTTCTCCCTGGCTCTTCTCCCTGGCTCTTCTCCCAGGCTCTTCACCCTGTCCTCCTCCCAGGCTCTTCTCCCAGGCTCTTCACCTAGGCTCTTCTCCCAGGCTCTTCTCCCTGGCTCTTCTCCCAGGCTCTTCTCCCAGGCTCTTCTCCCAGGCTCTTCACCTAGGCTCTTCTCCCAGGCTCTTCTCCCAGGCTTTTCTCCCTGGCTCTTCTCCCTGGCTCTTCTCCCTGGCCTCTACCTGGCCTCTACCCGGCCCGTGGTGCTATAGAAACGGGTGCATTCACTCTCTAGGCTGGATCTGTTCTGAGCAATATGAACACTAAGACAGTATCTATGTTTGTTAATGCTGGCAATGTTGTTGTTTGTTTCAAATGATCTCTTCTTACCTCACACTGGGAACTTTCATTGATGGTGTAGTATCGTGTAGTAACCTCGCACACCCAAACACAACACCGCCACCCCTGACCCCTGACCCCTATACATGGAATTCCAGCCAGTTGTATCCTGTATTATTCCTAGTGGTGTCAAACATTCTTCCAATATAAACCTTACCCAAGTGACATTGCTGCTGGCGTTGGTTCGGGGTTTGTGAAAAGGGACCACCACCTGTGTGTGGAACTGACCCACAATTCCAGACAGCCTCAGACCCATATGGAGCCATGCTGCGGAGGATAAACCAGTAGGACTTAACGGAACCCCCATACCATTGGGAAAGACAATTTAGGAGTCATAAACGGACCACGTGGGGACTGCTACAATCATACAACGACTACGCTACTTTTGTTTTGCTGCTGCTACTTTTTGGTAGCCACCTCCAGTGTCACTAAGGACGTTAGGACCGTGATCTTTGGCGATGAAACGTTGAACCAGGACGTTTGGACATTAGTGGACGATGAAAACTAAAGCATTTGACCTGTATTGAACTCAACATGCTGGGGCTTCTTCCAGAGCTGTTTCTATGTCAAATCCTGAGGCTTGAAGTAACAGTTTATTGGCATTGGGACACGGAGCCTACAGACAGACAGAGAGACAGACTGACTGACAGAGGCACTCTAGAAGATGCTCAATCCAACTGGTACTCGTAGCTGTGAACTTGGACGTTATGAATGTCACATTGCTTTACCACGTACCTTCAAGGGCAAGAGAGACATGAAAAAGAACAAGCATTATTTGATTAGTTGCGTATATTTTATATTCAGTATTAATGTTGGTACACTGTTACTAATATTTTTTTTTACATTGTAAATGAAATGCTAATTTATTGCCATGTGTCACTTGTCATACATTTGCTTCACTGCATGCGAACATAACGTTAGTCTTGTGAGAAATAAATGCAGTGAAATAGGGCCCCTTCACCAAACTGATTTAACGTAGATTCATTACGACAATAAAAAGAGCAGCTTCTGAAGAGACTCTGCGTTAGATGGCTTCTGTTTTTCCCTGAAGTGTGTGAACAAACCGCTTGTGTCTGTGTTTCAACATCTGAGATCTTCTAAGGACGCTCCACGACTCGTCCGACGCTCTGAAAGATCGTGTGGACAGATTTTCATTCTGAAGGTGCTTAAGTGGACTGAGTTTGACATTTTTTTGTTCTGGCCCAGTAGTAACACCCCTGATTCAAGCAGTATGTTATTTCATCTCCGGCTGTTAAAAGCTTTGGCCACCATATGCAATTTGATACTGGTCAGTCCATTCACCAAGTACTGGGAGCCTGAGGCTCTAACACCTGATAGCAGGACACCAGAATACTGAATCCCCGGTTAATAGCGACTAACAAGTGCATCTATTCACTGCAGTATAGGCTACAGCATGCAGAGCTAAGCTACCCAATCCTAGACACCCTTACTTCATAGTGATACATGTGTGATTTCCATACAGGTCACCTTTGGTTACTATGGAACTGTCGGGGTGGAACTCCAGTCTGTATGATCTGGCTACTAGTACCTTCATCCCCACTGGGACCTGCTGAGGCTTTCTCTAGGACTCCTTGGTAATGAAGTCTAAATAAACCCCATCTACCCCGCTTGGCTCATTAACACCTGTTCCTCATGATAATCCACAGCCTCCTGCTACACAGACAGAAAGAAAGACGGGCTGTTATGTCTAGCGTGCGTGTCCCAGTTTCAAATACCTATGTGCGTGTCTGGCTAGGCTTCTGTCCTGCTGGCCAACTGCAGGGGTCTGTGATTACATTACCCTTGAGGAGGAGAGAAAGAGGAAAGAAAGGGAAACGAGGAAGAGGAACAGAGGAGAGAGAGAGGGATGAGGAGGACGAGGACGAGACGATTCTCAGAAAGAGGAAAAAGGTGAGACGGTTCAGGCTGAGGGATTCAACAGCTGCTCTCCCAACTGACACGTGATGCACGCCAGCGACCTCGGTTCGGCTGTTTACATGCCTGGGTTGTCAGCAGCCACAACAGAGAGGAGAGCTGAGGTCCACAGACAGAAACAATGACATTCCTCATATCACCATAACACTACAAACACCATATACGGCTTCTACGACGCTGAAATACGATTGTATGTACAGTACAGTTCTGGTGGTGCAATATGTTAGAGAGTAGGGTCAAGCCCAGCTCCATATTGGGTTTGTTTACTAAAGGACTGTGCTTGTATGAAAGGGATCCACCGTTGATTTTTTGGGGGGATTTTCCAGAAGCAGTAAACTGCATAGAATGTGTCATCAGGGGAACAGACATTCTCTACATAGATCCATGACAAGATTGACTTGTTGGTGATCCTTAAAACGTTATGTCCCATTGGGCACTCACTGGTTGAGTCGACGTCGTTTCCACGTCATTTCAATTCAATTACGTTGAACCAATGTGGAATAGAAGTTGAATTGACGTCTGTGTCCGGTGGGGGTGCTTCTCCAGCATAGTATCGTTTCACTGATTATCCAGCGGCATGTGGGTGATGTAACATAAATCAACAATGACCGTTTTCATTCGTCTGCAGGACAAGATAGCACCTGGTTCGTCTCTCACACACACCTCACCAATTGCCTATCTCACTCCTGCCAAGTTCCTCTCCTGGACTCAGTAGCCTGTGTACAGCGGTAGTCTTACCTGATACAACAGAAACACTTGAAACAAAAGCATATTTTATGACACTCAAAGACTCCTTCACAAACCCTGTTTAATGCCTACGTAAATGCTTCAGAACGTTCTCTCTCTAACTGTCCACGCCTGTTGTCAAGGCTATACTATTAGTCCCTGTGACATATTCCATGTGTGTGAGAATGAACGTGCTGAAGTGGGTTCCCAGTACGTTAGCTGTCTGAGGTGACAGGGGTCTGTGGGAGATCTGTAGCGGCTGCTGACGAAGAGGTGCTCCGTAGACTCCCTCCTCATCCACGCTCTACTCTGTACATGGACACACAGTTACAGACAGTGAGAAAAGCCATTCCCCTCATTAGTAAAAACACTCTCGGGGCATTTAGACATACACACGCACTCACACACCCCTCCTCACACACATTGCTAGCACGCCTACAAGTGCATCTCCATCAAAGCCTCCAAGAAGGTATTTGTGACTTTAAGCTGCCTCTCCTGGCAGTGTTTGGATAAAGACCAGTGGCTGGTTCTAATCCTCCTCACCTCTGGACCTGGGAAACACAAATCCTAGTGCCAGACCCTTCCCTGACAGAAACACAGATCCTAGCCTGGCAGGGAGCCAAAGCCCCTGTGACATGTCGTGGAGATGCCGTGGCGATGCCCGGGGACAGATAACAGGTTAGCGACAGGCAGCCTTCCGCCAGCCAAAGGGCCAGGGCTGCTGTCTGCCTGAGGACAAGGTGATTACGGCAAAGAACGGGCCTGGATTCCGAAGCCGGATCTAGACAGCCGTCGTCGTCGCTGCTGGGCGTTAGTGGTTTTCTTCTCTACTAGAGATGGTGTGAGGATTAACAAGACGACCAACGGTAGCTCTTCTCAGAGAAGAGAGAATAGCAAGAACCCCACCTCCTTCCCCCCGTCTGGCTGCAATCAAAGCCATAGTTGAAGTCAGACGTTTGCATGCACCTTAGTCAAATACATTTAAACTCCGTTTTTCACAATTCCTGACATTTAATCCTTGTAGAAATTCCCAGTTTTAGGTCATTAGGATCACCACTTTATTTTAAGAATGTGAAATGTCAGAATGATATTAGAGACAATTATTTATTTCAGCACATTCCCAGTGGGTCAGAGGGTTTACATACACTCAATTAGTATATGTCGATATAGGACTCGTTTTAGTGTGAATATAGATACTTTTGTACCTGTTTCCTCCATCATCTTCACAAGGTCCTTTGCTGTTGTTCTGGGATTGATTTGCACTTTTCGCACCAAAGTACGTTCATCTCTAGGAGACAGAACACGTCTCCTTCCTGAGCGGTATGATGGCTGCGTGGTCCCATGGTGTTTAAACTTGCGTACTATTGTTTATACAGATGAACGTGGTACCTTCAGGCTTTTGGAAATTGCTCCCAAGGATGAACTAGACTTGTGGAGGTCTACAATATTTTTTCTGAGGTCTTGGCTGATTACCTTTTTATTTTCCCATGATGTCAAGCAAAGAGGCACTGAGTTTGAAGGTAGGCCTTGAAATACATCCACAGGTACACCTCCAATTGAGTCAAATTATGTCAATTAGCCTATCAGAAGCTTCTAAAGCCATGACATCATTTTCTGGAATTTTCCAAGCTGTTTAAAGGCACAGTCAACTTAGTGTATGTAAACTTCTGACCCACTGGAATTGTGATACAGTGAATTATAAGTGAAATAATCTGTCTGTAAACAATTGTTGGAAAAATTACTTGTGTCATGCACAATGTAGATGCCCTAACCGACTTGCCAAAACTATAGTTTGTTAACAAGAAATGTGTGGAGTGGTTGAAAAACAAGTTTTAATGACTCCAACCTAAGTCTATGTAAACTTCCGACTTCAACTATAGCTGTGATACTCCTGGTGTCGCCGATGAGAGTCTGAAGTGCTTTGGACATGATTCTATTTAAGCTAAACAGCTCCAAAAGGTGTTGGAGACCGGAGACAGTGTGTGCGTGTGTCTGAGTGTGTCTGAGTGTGTGTATTAAGTCCGGCAGGAATGTATTTGGTTCGGGTAGGTAATCTGCTGTTGCCCAAGCCTGGCCTGGTCTCTCCTGGGGTTAGCTAGACTGAGTTATTGTACAGAACAGCAAAGGATGGGATGTGGGGCTGTCGGGGGGAACATCTGTCCACCTCGTCCCTCTCACCCCACACGCAAGGACAGTCCTGTAAGTTATATTCTATATTCTCAGCCATGAAGTGTATTGCAGGCAATGTCAAGTTTCAAGTTTTAATGTCAGATGCACAAGTACTCTAACCCCAACAACACAGCAGTCAATAACAATGTAATACTAAAAAGAACAGATGGTAGAACAAAACAATAAAAAAATAAGAAGAACACGAGAAAGTAAGTAAGCATACTACACTGAGTGGACAAAACATTAGGAACATCTGCTCTTTCCATCACAGACTGACCAGGTGAATCCAGGTGAAGGTTATGATCCCTTATTGATGTCACCTGTTAAATCCACTTCAATCAGTGTAGATGAAGGGAGAAGAAGGATTTTTAAGCCTTGAGACAATTGAGACATGGATTGTCTCAATTGTCTTATGTTCTTATTGCTTTGTACACTCAGTGTATACCTGTTAGGGTCAACACCTGTGGGTAAATCTAAAAGCACAGCAATAACAAAGGATGGAAAACATCTGATAAGTGCTTTCTCACTCTATTATATAATGATACTACAGTATAGTATTAAAGTGATGTGGAATACTGCTGAACAGAAACATCTTTGTGTGTCTCCGCTGTAGAACAGAAACTGAATCCGCACACTGGTATAATGTTCCCAAAGTGTTTAATAGGACAACGTTTCGACCCCAAACTCAGTTTTCGTCTCTCAGTGATTGCCCTGTTTCCACTGCCCTAGCTGTCCGTACAGCAGTTCACCTTCAGAGGCTTCCAGAGGCTTCCAGTTCCATCGTGTCCCCTGTCCTGTCGCCATGCAGAGGCAGCCAGGTAAGTAGATTAGGCCCACAGCGATTCGATAGCCAATCACTTAGCCCCCTGGAGTTGTGCCAAGAGAGAGTGTTTGAGCAGCCCCGGGGGAAGATGAGGTGTGTGCGTGTGTGTGTGTGTGCGTGCGTGCGTGCTAAAGCCAGCAGTAAGGACTCCGAGTTCCCACAGTAGTAAAGGGACGTTTTTTTCCTGGCCAAGTGGCCATCACATCTTTATCCCCATCAAAGATGAGTTATACAGGCCGTCCTCCTCCTCTACACAGCTAACGACAGACAGCAGCCTAATGGGGATGAATGATGATGATGGGGCTTCGTGAACTGTACGGTAGGGTGTACGGCTCTCCCTGCGTTAGTGCTCTTGATTGCAGTTCTGCTTCACTGTTATGCTGCACTTGATCTGTGTCTAGTCCAAGCTGCAGCTTAGTGAAGAACGTAGTATTTTCTTCCGTCCTGGGAGTCTCAAATGGTTTTGATGAGACTGCATAGATAAAACAAAATGACATCATAGAATAAGCACTGCAGTGACACCATACATAGGCAGTGAGTCCTAGGCAAGTTTTCGTACTTTGGAGGCTCCTTTAAGTACTTCCATCTCCTTTATCGGTGTCCTTTGAATGAGGCTGATGCTATTGGCTAATAAAAGAGCCAAATATAGCCTCCATATATGACTGTGGCTAATACTGTCACTTAGACAAAGTGAATGAGGCCATATAATTGTAATCAACTGATTAAGTGATTCAAACATAGCACTGGAGGAGTAACACTACATTTTATGGGGTACATGTGGACTGTTGCCCTCGGTACTGTGTGTTAGTGATAACACCTGTCCTCCAGGTCTCTCTGGTTAATTCTGTTTCATTGTAATTATGATATATACATTCTGTTTGGGAGTGTGGATTTATTAGTGTCACGGATCCCTCCGGAACTTTCATCACGCACACCTGTCCCCTATTTCCACTGATTAGAATTGTATATTTGCCCTTTGGTTTCCATGGTCTTGTCGATTATTGTTACTATGTCCGTTGGTTCGTGTGAGTACCTGTGCTGTGTGTTTTGGGCTTCCGTGCCATTGTGGATTGTGTAGATGATTACGGGTCTCGTCCCGTGTGGTATCATTGTGCGCGTGTGTTATTTATTTAAGGTACTCCTCGCTCTTTTGTTTGGGTTTCTACCCTGTGTTTTGTTATGTTTGCTTGGTCTTCGTCCCCGTGCCTTTACATAGCACGCCGTAATTTGGCCTTAATAAAAACCCATATAACGCATTCCTGCGCCTGTCTCCTGATTCTTCATACCGACTCGACAGAATAATCGACCATTAAGGGAGACAGCGGGAATGGCCCGTCCGACGACGCTGCGACTGGTCCGTCCGGCGCAACTTCGGCAGCTGCAACTGGGACGTTTGACGTTGCCACAACAGGTCCGTCCGACGACGCAACTACAGCAGCTACAACTGGCCCGTCAATCGCCACCACAACCGGTCCACAAACTTCGGCAGCGGCAACTGGCCCGTCCAACGACTACGCAACTTCGGCAGCTGCATCGGGCCCTGATCGACCCGCACTACGTTCCTGTGATCATCCTCGAGGCCGGTGTGGTTGCGCTTTCATTACGCACACCTGTCCCTTGATTCCCACTGATTAGTACTTGTATCAGTGTGCCCTTTGGATTCCATTGGGCTGTCCATTATTGTTACTATGTCTGTTGGTGCGTGTGAGTACATGTGCTGTGTGTTTTGGCTTCCGTGCCATTGTGGATTGCACAGATGATTACGGGTCTCGTCCCGTGTGTTAATCATTGTACGCATGTTATTTATTCGAGGTACTCCTCGCTCTTTTGTTTTGGGTTTCTACCCTGTGTTTTTGTTACGTGTTTGTTTGGTCTTCGTCCCCGTGCCTTTACACGGCACGCCGTAATTTGGGCATAATCATTTATGCCGACATGACATTTTCATGTATTTTAGAGTGGTCAAATCCATGAAGTAATTTGCATGAAGTGTTGCTGGGAAAACCAGTTCTATGGAAGAATATTAGGCCAAGTGAAGAAGAAAAAAATGGCAAAGGGTTATGGTACTTGGATTGTTTTATTTTTTGCATGATAGTACTTTAAAAAAAGTGGGAACATTTTGAGAACAAACTCAAAATGTAATTTTGAGAATAAAGTCAAGTGGCAGTTATATTTCAAGATTAAAGTAGGAGATTTGGTTAACTGCATGTCTCCCTGGCTCCCTGTTGCTGTGCCACCACCGATGAAAAATGCCTGCAGTCAGATGACCTGGTGAAACAATACTTTAGAATTGTCTAACAAGGAAATCCTTTCTATTTTAGCACATAATAACCATATTATTATAAGTAGGCCTATTAGGACCTGGAAGAGGTTGTGCCACATAATATTTTCAGGAGGGACCATACTAGTCTTGGATGAGGTATTTCATCCAAGTTCATGTGGTTACATACACACTGTAGGTAGACAGCTGGGTTGTGTGTGTATGCAGATATGTGTGTGTGTGTGTGTGTGTGTGGGGGGGGGGGGGGGGGGGGTCAGGGGGTCTAATACACTTGTTCAAACAGGCGTCACACAAACACACAAACACGGTCTCCCCAAAGCGATAACCATTCTAACGGCCATGGTGCGTTGCCAGACTGTGAAGAGACATGGAGTTGCTACAATGTTATCCTCAATCTCTTGTGTATGTCAACACCATGCGTAGTATATTTTAGATAGTTACAGCTAGACCAGCAGCCTATATGTCGAAACGAAAGGTTAACTTAGACAGTTATGCATCATGGCATGGTGTTTTATGTAGACTACGCTTCCAATGAAGTAGCCTCACAGGAGACAATGACCCTGTTTTGGGTAAATCTATGCATCCTCACTTTTATGCTGTTGGCTTTGCACTGCTGCTTTGACTGTCGAGGCTGTCGGGTTGCCAATAGAGGGACGGAGTCTGTGTAGGGGCAGCTCTAGTTCACGTGCTAACATCAGCTTGACAGGAGAGACTCCAGTGGTGGAGTGCTGAGCAGCTCTGTAGTGCAGCAGAGTTTGCGACAAGGACTCAGTGTAGGAGCCACCTTGAGGTGAGCTCTAGGTCCATTTTTCAGGGTTTGATTGAACCTCTCTACCCCCACTGCTTGATCCCCTTGCATTGGATGTAAGAGCTGAAGTCGGCTGAGACCAGCTGAGAGCCATTGTTCGTGGTCAGAGTTGCAGGCAGTCCCCAGCGAGAAAATAGCATATCCAGGGAGTTTATGATGGCCCCTGATATGACAGAACCCATGGGTGTGACCTCTGGCCATTTTGAATGTAGGTCATACGCAACCACCAAGAAGCGTTTGTGATGTGGCACATTGTGGAGTTCACCGCAGATGTCCAGTCGGATATGTTCCCATGGACGGGAGGCCAGTGGCTGCAGTGGTGGCGGAGGTCTTTCCACTGACAAGGCATGGAGCACAGTCACGTACTAGCCTCTCTGCTTCTGCTTCCCAATGCCAAGGTTGCCCTCATGAGCCATGGCCAACACTCGTCCGCTGAGGCTGCTTGGTATGACGGTGCAGTTTCCGCGAGCCTGACATGTTTCATTCCAGCATGACAGCTCATGTTCCAAACCTGACATACGGTTGGAGTTCCGACGGGAGCTGTGCCGGCCAGCGATTGGCGATGTATTCCCGCAAGGTCGTGAAGATGGGGTCGTTGGCTGATTCTTGGGTCAGATCTTGAGCGACACTGTGTCTGGGAGAGGTGAGTGTGGGAGCTGGATGAGGTCCTCCTCAGAGTCAACCTGAGTACAGGTGGAGTCTGGGGGAACTGAGCGCGAAAGGAGGTTGGCTACCACATTGTCCCTGCCCAGCGTCAACTGCACTCTTAAAGTTATACTGCTGGAGGCCGTCTGACCAGCGGTACAGGCGGAGGGGCTTGTGACCCGACTCGGAGGTAGATATCAAGGCTGTGAGGGCCTGGTGGTCGCTGCGTAGAGGTAAATGTGCCACCGCTCGCAGGCCCAGACGCATGTTAGTGCCTCCTTCTCTCCAACTGAGTACTTCTGTTCAGTGGGGCTCAAAGCGCAAGATGCAACACCGTCCTGAAGCTGAGAGAGGACCGCTCCCACTGCTGTGGCTGACGTGTCATAGGTGACCAGGTGAGTTTAAAGTGGGCCAGGACAGGTGAAGTGGTCAGCAGTTATTTGAGAGAGTGGACAGCCTGTGCACAGTCGGGTGTCCAGACCCAGTACACCTCCTTCAACAGCTGAAGCTTAGGGGAAGTGATGGCCAAGTACTGGGGCAGGAAGCGCATGTAATAACCCGTCATTCGCAGAAATGAGGCAAGTTGTGTAGCAGATGTCGGTTCTGGGACATGATGGATGGCTTCCACGCTTGACTGCAGCGGTGAGAGCCCTAGGGCTGACACGCGGAACCTGACAAAGTCAATCTCTGGCACTGAGAACAGGCACTTCTCAGTGTTGAGTGCAATGTTGTATTGGCTGAGCGCTGTGAAGGCTGCTTGCAGATGTTCATCATGGACGGCAGTGTTGGGGCCAGGGATGACGATGTCGTCCAAGTAAACAGCCACTCCAGAGACCCCGGCAAGGATGGTGGACATTATCTTCTGGAAACAGGTGGGGGCCGAACTGAGGTGTAGGGGGAACTCCCTCTCTGGGCGTAGGGGAACTTGCAAAAGTCCAGCTTTGTGAAGACCGTCGACCCGTAGAAGTGAGTGGTCAGTTCCTCCATGGTCGGCAGTGGGTACCGATCAGGTATGATGGCCTTGTTGGCCGCTCTCAGATCCAAGCAGACCCGCAGCTCTCCAGACTTCTTTTTAGCGATGACCAAGTTGGATGCCCATGGAAAGGCATCCACCGGCTCGATGAATCCATCTTCCAGCTGCTTCTGTAGATCCTTAGTGACCTCCTGACGTAAAGTCAGTGGAATACGGCATAGAGGTTGAACAACGGGAGTCACCATAAGGTCGAGGAGGGGATTATGTGTGAACGCTGTCAGGGCACCTACAACGTTGAAGAGGGTGGGCCATTGCTCTTGCCATGGGGAGGCGACGTGCAGGATTGTTGAGCCACTGTTGTCCAACAGAGAGAACCCCAGGCTGGTGAACAGGTCTAGACCTAAGATATTAGTGCCCTGCCGTGTGATGTGGAAGGGGAACTGAGTGCGGGCCTTGTTGCCATACTGCACTGGTGAGTGTATAAAGCCAACGTCATCAATCACTGAGCACCCACATCCATACAGGCTAAGGCTGGGTGGCTGGAGGGGACGCTATAGGCTGTTGTAGCCCATTCTAAAATTTGGAGAGCAGCTTGACATGGGACACACACATAGCCCCCGGTCTTCAGGATCCCAAGATAATTTGTTCATGTAGCCTACTAGGCTATAGTCTTTAGGAGGATAGTTGTCATAAGGGGGAAACACTACTGTTAGTAAAGCACCATGGATAAGATTGTTAATAGTTGCCATTATACACACATTTTTTTGCAAGGTGTTTGCCTGGGCTACGCAGCATACCGTTGTAGCGAATTTGGCGGGCAGACTGACCAGCCTACGAAATGCTCTGAGACCAGGTTGCAGCGAAAGGGGACCCTAGTTTTCTTCACATTCAGTGACAGTGCCAAGAAGGTTTTCTGTTTGTGCTCATAACACACCATGGCAATTAGAAGAGTATATGCCTGTAGTCTGACATTGCCAAGGGGAAACTTGGTGTGTGTGTGTGCGAGTTATTAGATCATTAGATTGATAAGTGTGAGTGTGCAGTGACGCCTGTTTGAAGGAACGTATTAGATCATTAGATTGATAAGCGTGAGTGTGCAGTGACGCCTGTTTGAAGGAACGTATTAGATCATTAGATTGATGTCCATTTGTTTGTTTTTCCCCTACTTTTTACCGCCCACACACACACACCTGCAAACACACCTAACCAGCCCGTCTCGACCTATGCATGCAACCACGGTTCCTCTTTCTGAAAATAATCTGCGGCACAACCTATTCCAGGTCCCAATACTTATAATAACATGGTTATTATGTGTTAAAAGAGCAAGGATTTCCTTCTTACTAAAGCCAATTCTAAAGTTTAGTTTCATCAGGTCATTTAACTCAGGCATTTCAACGGTGGCGTGCGCCAGCAACAGGGAGCCAGGAAGACATGCACTTAACCAAATCCTCTACATTAATCTTGAGATATAACTAAGACTTTATTTTCAACAGTTTGACACTTATTCCCGAAATTAAATTGAGAATTTATTTCCGAAATATTGCCACTTTATTCTCGTAATATTTCCCGTTTTTTTAAGTACTATCATGCAAAAAATGATAACCAAGTACCTGTTGCTGTTTATTTTATATTTTCTCTTCACTAAGCCCTAATAGTCTTATGTACATTTCAGTCATGCTGTACAAAAAGGTAAATTCCTAAAATAATTCCTCAAAGATGTGTCTTCTGAGGTGAAGTATCAGTGTCTCTCACCATCTCTGAGGTTGTATGACACTATCTCCTAACTATTCCAGGGGTGGATATGGGAATGGACCTGCTGCTATCATGTGGGTGTAAATAAGGAAATGAAATACACAGGAGCTGGAATGCATTGTGCATTGGCAGGTACTTTCTCTACCTGGCAAACTCATCTTTGTTGATATTGTCTGCTCTTGTTGGACTCCTACTGATTGTTGCTTCCGTTAGATGTGGAGACAAAGACTGTGGCAGGATGTTTGGTGGTGTCTTGAAAGGACATTAGGTCTCAAGGTTCACAAATGTATTCATATCACAGCAGGATTACAGACATTGACACCATTTGGTACTATGCAAAAATACCAATAAATATGCATAAGATAAAAAAAAATAAAAAAAAGAGAGATGGAGAGAGACGGAAAAAGAAAGAGGGAGAAGACAGAGAGCCTTTCCTTTGAAGTACCTACCTGAATGAACATGACCAAAATACCACTGCCACACACTAATGAAGGTGTGCGTTCAGTCACAGCCAATAGCACGTAGGCATCCACTCGCTTCCTGAACATCAATATCTTTTATAACCTGACTTGGTCCACCGCACAGGACAGCCCAGGTCTGCGAGGGTTACGTACCTTAGATTCTAATCTGGACGGGGACCAGTCACTGGGAGACTGTGAGAGAGATAGAGAGACCCTGGCCGGTGTGCATAGAAAGAACATAAATATCCTTTAGCAATGTTTGGACTGGACCGTTTCAGCTGGCTCTTGAGAGAGTGAAAGGACTTCAGAGTGATAGGCCCATGACACAACACTAACGTATGGACATCTCCATTTCAGACATTTCCTGCATTCATGGAAATCCCAAACGATTAGCATTTTAGAGAGAAGAGCCATCTTGTTGGGTCACGAGGTGGTGATGTCCTGCTGAGGGAAAGGTGAAGATGGGAGTGTGGCCTACAGTACCGGCATGTCATCTATATTTGTTCCAATGAAAGGGTCAGTTCTAGCATCAATAAACAGGACAGTCACTGATACAGTCGAGGAGAAAGTTGAGAAACACAATACTGTATTTAGAGATGCTTGATTATTAGCGTGGTTGGTGGTCTGAGAGGTTAAAGAGAAGGCCAATGTCATAAAAAATAAAAAAATCATGACGGGGACAGACGGTTTTACAGGTGAACGGTTTTCTCTGAGTCCTGAGGCAGTAGTCATGGGTGGAGAGAGATCTTCATTCAGACCGTCAGTCAGTAAGGCATTACAGGTCTACTGGCGCCACCACCCACACAGTACAAACACACCAAGTCCACAATCTCATTCAATCAAATGTTCAATGCAGTATTTAGACCTATGTTACACAATGTCCTCAACGGGGATTGTTGTTGTTAAAGGTCACAATAGTGTGAACCGATGCAATGATACAATGAATTTATCAAGTGTTCAGCCGTTGTAAGAAGCCCAGAACAAGAAGGAGTCATCCTTTTCAATGAGCAGGATTCCTTTGTGGTTTCCCGACTTGGCCTTTTCCATTGGGGACCAGAGTCATACTCAGATTCCAACAGCCAGGTCTCATTTCTACAGACTTCCTTCAGAGTTCAACACCATCCTCACAATACAGCACCAATATAGTCATTTCAAATATAAATTCCCCTTTCCAAGAATCGTCTCCCGGATTTATGGAATAAATTCATGCAGTACCTTAAATGGAAATATTTTTACAGTCTCCAATGGGTGGGTTAGATAACAACCGTCCAGCGTGTAATTTAATGCAAAATGCTCATTCAGTATGAGGTAGAATATTTCTGAGGTTTCCTTTTTAGAGTTTAACCTTGGTCTTGGTTGTAGTCTTGGGCTTAATTTATTGTTTTGACTGGTTCCTTTCTATGCTTTAAGATTTCGGGGAAATAGTCTTCATTCCTGATCAGTCTCGTCCAATACCTCTGGTTGTGGGGGTTTTCGTGTGCAGGCAGCCTGGCCTCTCTTGGATCCAGTGTCTGGAAAGGCCTTGCAGGGGGAATGAAGCTCTGTGTTTTTTGTTAATGCTCCAGTACCCCCCTTTTGAATGAGGAACGTATGCTATATCACATTCCCCAGGTTGGCATCTCTCCTGACATATGCCCCTCCAGTGGCACTTCTTTAACAAGGTGTCTGAGTCTCGGGTCAAATGACACCCTCTGAGCCCTATACCCCTCATAGTGCATGTAGTCAAATAAGCCTTATAGTGGCAATCTGAAGTTGATACAATACATTCTTGGACTTAACAAATGAATTATACAGTATTTACCTATTGATTCTTGACGAATATAGCATACAAATGCCTTATGCTCTTAGTTCAACTGTCGTACCCCATCAGAACCCCAAATAGAAGATTGTTAAACTCCCCATGTTTGTAAACATTGTACATGTAAACAAACACTATAGCTTCAAAACATGCTTAAAAATGATGTTGATATCTTGGATGGTCAGTCCTTGGATGGTCAGTGGTTATATTTCTCCAGGCTCATCCCTCAGGTTTTAACCATAAAAGAGGCAGTGGGCTGCTTTGTTATTGTTTCAACTACGGATTGCCCCTTTAAGGGCTCTGCTCAAAAGTAGTGCATTTACAATAGGGGATGTGGTCCAAATGATGTGCACTACAAGAAATAGTGGGCTCTGGTCAATAGTAGTGCCCTATAAAAAGAATAGGCGGTCGTTTTCGCCCTATAAGATGAGGAAGGACAAGCAGCACAGGAGCAACAAACCCCAGGTCTCAGTAGCCCAGTCAGGCGTGTGGAAGAAGCCAGTGACTGCTTTCTAATACTTCATCATCCAGAGAGTTTTACCAGCGGCACACGCTCCCTTGGCTCCACTGTAATGCAAGAACTCAACTCTGCTATATAGAGACTTTGATTGTGTTTGTCTTTAGTAAAGAAAGTTCATACTATTTTCACATACGACCGCCAAGCACTTCTGGACATCAGATCGACAGTTACTAATCTCGATTTCGACTTCAAATACGACTTCAACTCCGACTTAGCTGTTCCACTGTTCATACCGGACCCTATTCCTTGTTCTGTGGGCTACCAAAACGCTGCAAGCGTAGACATGGGAGATGAGGTGGAGTCCTGGTGAAATTGAGGCGAAGAGAAAAAAACGAACGGCACTCCCCTCCGTTCTATTGGCAAATGTCCAGTCACTTGAGAACAAGATGGATGAGATTCGTTCAACATTCTCCTATCAGAGAGACTTGAAAAGCTGCCATATTATATGTCTTACTGAAACGTGGTTGGACGATGGCACTGTGCACGTAGTACTCTGGTGGATTCTCCATGCAGCGGCAGGATCGGACGGTGGCTTCGGGGGAGTCGAAAGGAGGTGGAGTGTGTTTTTAAATAAATAACAACTGGTGTGCTGCTTCAAGTGAAGGACATCTCGAGCTTTTGCTCACCTGATATAGAGTACCCCTTGGTAAGCTGCAGACCCTTTAATCTACCAAGAGAGTTCTCATCCGTAAATATCACCACTGTCTACATCCCTCCACAAGCCGACACCCCTCTGGCACTCAACAAAGTTTATGGAGCCATAAACAAACAAGAAACCGCTCACCCAGAGGCAGCGTTTCTGGTAGGCGGAGATCTTAACGCGGGGAGACTTAAAACCGTTCCACCTCACTTCTACCAACACGCCTCTGTGCCACTAGGGGCGCTAAAACTCTACACCACTTTAATTCTACCCACAGAAATGCATACATGGCCCTCCCTTCGTCCTCCCTTCGGCAAATCTGACCATGACTTCATTGCCTTGCTTCCTGTTTACAAACAAAAGCTCAAAAAGGAAGTACAAATGATGCACTCAATACAGAAGTGGTCGGATGACGCAGACACGAGGCTACAAGACTGTTTTGCTAGTATAGCCTGGGATCTTTTTTTTGCTGGGATTCCTCCGATAGCATTGAGGAGTTTACAGTCATGGGTTTCATCAAAAACGTGCATACACGACGTAGTCCCCACAGTGACTATAAGAACGTATCCAAACCAAAAACCATGGATTACAGGCAATGTCGCACTGGGCTAAAGGCTAGAGCAACCACTTACAAGGAATGGGACATGGACGCATACAAGAAAGCCCGCTACGACCAAGAAATCAAACATGAACCAAAGGTGGAATCCTATTACACCGGCTCCGATGATCGTCGTATGTGGCAAGGTTTGCAGACAATAACCCATTACAATGGGAAACCCAGCCATGAGTCTCAATTGCATTTCACACTGCCCACTCCCACCTGGACAAGAGGGGAAGTAACTATGTGAGAATGTTGTTCATAGACTACAGCTCAGCGTTCAACACCATAGTCCCCTCCAAGCTCATCACCAAGCTAGGGACCCTGGGAATGAACCCCTCCCCTCTGCAACTGGATCCTGGACTTCCTGACAGGACTGCCCCAAGTGGTGAGGGTAGGCAACTACATCTCCTTCACACTAACATTCAACATGGGGGACCCTCAGGGGTGTGTGCTTAGTCCTCTCCTGTACTCCCTGTTCACCCACGACTGTGTGGCCACGCACGACTCCAACACCATTATCAAGTTTGCTGACTACACAATGGTGGTAAGCCAGATCACCGATGATGATGAATTAGTCTACAGAGACTTAGCAGTGTTGTGCCAGGACAACAACCTCTCCCTCAACGTCAGTAAGACCAAGGAGCTGATCGTGGACTACAGGAGAAAAGGGGGAGAGAACGCCATCCACATCAATGGGGCTGTTGTGGAGCGGGTCGAGAGCTTCAAGTTCCTTGGCGCCCACATCTCTAAGGACTTAACATGGTCCACACACACCCGCACAGTTGTGAAGATGGCCCATCACAGCCTCTGCCCCCTGAGGAGGCTGAAAAGATTTGGCATGGGCCCTCGGATCCTCAAAAAGCTCTACAGCTGCACCATCGAGAGCATCTTGACTGGCTGCATCACCGCTTAGTATGATAAATGCACCACCAAAATGCCCCGCCGACACTATATATACAAAAGTATGTGGACCCCTTGAAATGAGTGAGTGGATTCAGCTAATTCAGCAACACCCGTTGCTGACAGGTGTATAAAATTGAGCACACAACCGTGCAATCTCCATAGACAAACATTGCAGTGGAATGGCCTTATTGAAGAGCTCAGTGACTTTCAATGTGGCACCATCCAACAAGTCAGTGCCACCTTTCCAACAAGTCAGTTCGTCAAAAATATGCAATGCGAGAGCTGCCCTGGTCAACTGTAAGTGCTGTTATTGTAAAGTGGAAACATCTAGGAGCAACAACGGCTCAGTTGCAAAGTGGTAGGCCACACAAGCTCACAGAACGGGACCGCCGAGTGCTGAAGCACGAGCGTAGCACTTAAAAATAGTCTGTCCTCGGGTTGCAACACTACTACCAAGTTTCAAACTGCCTCACAAGAAGTGTTTGTTGGGAGCTTCATGAAATGGGTTTCCATGGCCGAGCAACTGCACACAAACCTAAGATTACCATGTGCAATGCCAAGCGTCAGCTGGAGTGGAGTAAAGCTCACAGCCATTGGACTCTGGAGCAGTGGAAATGCGTTCTCTGGAGTGATGAATCACGCTTCAACATCTGGCAGTCTGATGGACAAATCTGGGTTTGGCAGATGTCAGGAGAACGTTACCTGCCCGAATGCATAGTGTCAACTGTAAAGTTTGGTGGAGGAGGAATAATGGTTTGGGCTAGGCCCCTTAGTTCCAGTGAAGGGAAATCTTAACGCTACAGCATACAATGGCATTCCAGACGATTCTGTGCTTCCAACTTTGTGGCAACAGTTTGGGTAAGGCCCTTTCCTGTTTCATCATGACAATGACCCCGTGCACAAAGCGAGGTCCATACAGAAATGGTTTGTCGCGATCGGTGGGGAAGAACTTGACTGGCCTGCACAGAGCCCTGACCTCAACACGATCAAACACCTTTGGGATGAATTGGAACGGCGACTGCAAACCTGGCCTAATCGCCCAACATCATTGCCCGACCTCACTAATGCTCTTGTGGCTGAATGGAAGCAAGTCTCCGCAGCAATGTTCCAACCTCTAGTGGAAAGCCTTTCCAGAAACGTGTAGGCTGTTATAGCAGCAAAGGGGGGACCAACTCCATATTAATGCCCATGATTTTGGAATGAGATGTTTGACGAGCATACTCCACATACTTTTGGCCATGTAGTGTATCTTCCTCAAATACCTCGTACCTCTGCACATTGATCTGGTACTGGTACTCCCTGTATATACTGTAGCTCCATTCTTGTGTATTTTATTTTATTTCTTGTGTTACTATTTTATTTTTAAACTCTGCATCGTCGGGAAGGGCTGGTAAGCAAGCATTTCACGGGAAAAGTCTACACCCGTTGCATTCAGCGGATGTGACAAATCAAATGTGATTTGAAGAATCACAATTGCATTACAGAGAGGAGAAGACGAAGGAGGGGAAGAGAGGAAAAACCTGCTGCTGAAAAATAAATCTCAGAAAGTGGCAGTGAAATATCTGTGACACGAGGACATTTATACAGGTTAACCCTATTAACGAACAGGGGCCCTGTCTACCTCTGTTTGACTTTAACTACCCCCTCATTTTTTTTCACCATGAGGCCAATAGAATACGAAGACTCAGATGAGTAGATAGACTGTCAGCAACACAGCTCAGGTAGTAATGAACAGGGCACTGTGACAGAGAGGGTCACAGAGACCTAGAAAGACAGACAGAGGTAGTAAAAGCACAGTACACATGGCTCAGATTCAGCTAATGCACTCACAGTTTAATTCAGGCTATTGAAATGATAGTGCTGCATGTTGCACCAAGGTCATACTGCTTTATAATAGGCTACAGAGACCTACAGTGGCATTTTCCCTCAGATCTCTCTCTCCTCTTTGAGCTCACTCTCTCCAACTCATGAATAACCCTAATATCAACACAAATGGGCTCCCTTCTTATGGACATGCTCTGGTGACCCTGTTCCGATGCCCTATAGCAGGGTTTACCAAACTCGGTACTGGGCCCCCCACCCCGGGTGCACCTCTTGGTTTTTGCCCTAGCACTACACAGCTGATTCAAAGAGCCAACTAATCATCAAGGTTTGATGATTTGAATCAGCTGTGTAGTGCTAGGGCAAAAAACTAAACGTGCACACAGGGGGAGCCCCAGGACCGAGTTTTGGAAACCCTGCTATAAGGCAAAAGAGAAGGACACAGTCGCAAAGCGGCGATTTTAGGTTAGGTGCGCTATCCAACCCTACTAATTCCGCATGGACACAGGCACACACACAGCTCCTGCCCCATACAGCCACGTTGCTCCCTCTCACACAGGGGACTTGACCAGGCTGTGAGGACTCATGGCTAGGGGTTAGATGTCAGACACGTGGCCCACTCCACATCCTGGTCCTCCCATGCTGCTCCACACCTCCCGGGGTATAGGGGTAAGAGCACACAAGGAGGCTGTATTTCATATCATGTCAAATGGGTGGGGGTGAGGGTAGATCAGAAGCAAGGTCAAACTAAAATACCTTTACAAAGTCACTGGAAAGGGTGTGTGTGTATTGGGAGGAGGAGGGGGGTCACAGGTCACTGGAATGCTAAATGTGCAGTAAAACCATGGAGCAGGAGTGTGTGTGTTACAAGTTATTTACATTATATGCAGTAGGAAATGGGCAGGAAAACTCATCTGAAGGGTTGAGGGAAGCAGCATCAAAGCCCTGTAGAGCCCAAGGTAAACCGTAATGTTATCCGACCCCCCCCAAAAAAAGAATATAGTAAAAGTAGCCATCCTTCCCAGCCAACCTGATGTAGCTCAGACACACACAAACACACACATACTGTGTTTTTAGGTGAGCAGAAGGATTAGTCTGCTATTTGTAACGTCCGTCAGCCCGTCCACAGGGGCAGAGAAGATAGTGGTGGCGGTGGTGGAGCATGATAACGTTATTACCTCAAATCTCATCCCCAGCAGTCACGTGACAGATGGATGGACGTTCAGACAGACAGCAGCAACCATGAGCGGTATTTCCTGCCCAGAGCTAGCCACAGCAAGGTCATGACAGGGAATGTCAAGTATTTTGCTGGTGTTGCTGGACTGGAGAGAGGAGTGGCATTGTCTTGTCCTTTGTACCCTCTCCAACCGCCACTAGGAAGTCTCCATGTTAAGGCTAAAGGGTTTAATCATAGTCCCAAAACCGGTACACGTATGCACAGCAATGTTCTAGAATATAGGACGGTTGGATTTCATACTTTTCGAATACTCAGTGCAACTCAAGCAATTTCTTCAACTGTCGACTCATTCAAATGAATAGAGGACGCGTACCGGAGCTGCGTTGGTTGGGAATTGTGGTGAGGTGTGCGTTCGGGCTTTGCGTACCCTGCGGATGGCGGTCTCAGAGCCAGTATCTATTGTGTGTCACAATGGGACGGCAGACAATCGCGTCTCATCGTCTGGGAACAAAGATTTACGCTTAAGCTGTTTTTGTATTCTCAGCTGATAATTCGATCAAGCTAATACAGTAGCTAGCTCCTTATATTTAACTTCTTGACTGTTTCATGTCTATTTGTTCTGCACAATATTGTGAGAGCTTTTGTAAACAGAAATTAATTCTAGCCAAGAGACAATATTGATATCAGCCACGTACAAGCCAAAGTTGACTGGCAAAACTACCCATTTATGTTGTAAGGAATCGGTTGTGACAAGTGGTGAAAAAGTACCCAATTGTCATACTTAAGTAAAAGTAAAGATACCTTAATAGAAAATGACTCATGTAAAAGTGAATGTCACCCAGTAAAATACAACTTCAGTGAAAGTCTAAAAGTATTTGGTTTTTAATATACTGAAGTATCAAAAGTAAATGCAATTGCTAAAATATACTTAAGTATCAAAAATAAAAGTATAAATCAGTTCAAATTCTTTATATTAGGCAAACCAGATGTCACAATTATATATATATTTGTTTTAATTTACAGATTAAGCATGCCAGGGGCATGCTACAACACTCAGATATAATTTACAAACTAAATATTTGTGTTTTCGTGAGTTCACCAGATAAGAGGCAGTAGGGATGACCATGACCAGGGATGTTCTCTTGATTAGTGTGTGAATTGGACAATTTTCCTGTCCCGACTAAGCATTCAAAACGTAACGAGTACTTTTAGGTGTCAGGGAAAACGTATGGAGTAAAAAGTACATTATTTTCTTTAGGAATGTAGTGAAGTAAAGGTAGTCAAAAATATAAATAGTAAAGTACAGAAACCCCCAAAAACTACTTATGTAGTTTTAAAGTATTTTTACTTAAGTACTTTACACCACTGGTTGTGACCCACCATTGGCCAGCCACTGGCATGGCTCCAGTAGGTAGTCTAACTAAAGCATGGTGCCTCTCACCTGTTTTACATTAGCAGCAGCTCAGACTCGGGCCAGGCCGTGGCTGGGTGACCAGGCTCATAGTGGAACATTAACTCTCCTTCCTGTTCCATATGAGAAGTTAAGCATGAACCCAGAAGAGCAGTAAAAGGCGGCTTGCCGGCCAAACTCTGCTCCTGGTCACACACATGGCAAATCTACATCATTTACCCTAACAAAACCACTACATTAAAGCAGAGAGGCTAGTCTAGTCTCAAATGCCACCCTAATCTTTGTGTAGTGCACTACTTTTGACCAGAACCACCCTATTGCAGTCCCCATATAGTACGCTATGACATATGACCAGAACCACCCTATTTTACCAGAGCCTATGACTCTCAGTTGATGGAGTATGAAAGGAACGATACATAAAAAGAGAGGCAAGGAGGTTCGATTGTCACTAGTTCGATTTCACCACAGCTATGTGTTCCTTGCGTCAATCTGGTGAAATGACTGTGAAATGGCTGGGTGAAGGCAGATCATATCCTGCCTGACTGTTTTAACTGACAGGGTTGGAACAGAGAGGAGAGGAAGCCCTACAGACTGACTCAATGTGCATCCCAAATTTCACCCTATACAGTGCACTACTTTTGACCAGAACCATATTGGCCCTGGTCACAAGTAATGCACTATATGGGGAAAAGGATGCCATTTGGAATACAACTATGGTGCTTAAATAAAGACAGAGTCGGGGACTTAATCGAGCTTTAATACCAGTTTTCACAACTTCTGCTGGAGAGCTGTTTTTATGATTCCAGTCATGTGAAGTCACACTGGCTGGCTCTGTCTACTCAGCTGCTGTTATATCAGATATGAGGAAAAGTTGGCTTTGGGCACAGATACAGGATCAGCTTACCCTCTCCAGATACTGATGTTAACTATAGGGGAACAACGCTAAACTGACCGTAGATCAATGTAAAGGGGAAACTACTGCAGCAGCTACTGTGTTCCATTGTCTCTCCTCCCTTTCTGCTTACTGCTCATTCCTCACCATAGTCAAGGGTTTTCACAACACATTCTGGGAGGATCTCTCTCAGTAGTTTAAAGTAACTTCCTCTCATAATCTTCTTTCCTTAATCTCAAAAGCATACGGTGTCGTGCTGGTTTACTCTCCATCTCAGTAGTTGCCCTTCTTGCATGAACAGTCACACTTGTCTTTGCTTACCAGTGCTGACTTTGCTGATAGCAGCTTTACTAAGGACCTTTCTGTTGCTTACTATAACTTTGATGTGTGGTTGTCTCACCTAGCTACCTTAAGATGAATGCGCTAACTGTAAACCGCTCTGGATTAGAACATCTGCTAAATGAGTCAAATGTCAAACGTAAATAGTCGAAGTTGGGTTCCTCTCCCCGTCTCCACGGACAGTAAACAATTGGACATCCCAGTGTGTATCGTCCATGTTGCGCTCACCTGCCCAAGCCAATGGTTGAGGAATTCTTAATACAGCGAACGCAGAGAGGAATACAAACACAGCTGCACACATCAAAAGGAATTTATGTCTTATGACAAAGGTCATTTATTATCAGTACATGTTCACAACATTGGTCATCAGACATGTTGACATCAATGACTTGGACCATCATCCATCACCCTACTTTGCCTGGATACCTGGGCATTTCTCAACATTTCACCTTTACTTTCCAAAACTCCCGCAATCACAACATACAGTACTGTATGACAGAAAATGAACCTATTCTTGGGAAATGTGGGTTCACGTTGCAGTTCAAAATGATACTATGTCTTGATGATGGATAGTTTTAGATTAGCTATAGCTGTCAGGTCATGTGCGTTTCCCTTTTATGAGGGATAACCCTGATGGGCTGAAGTCACATTAGCCCTGTGTTAGCCATTCCCTTCACCGTTCAGATGTGAATGGATTCCAACAGCTCCTCAGAAATAGCTTTGTTTGGTTGTTCATGGCATTCCAAGGTTCAAAGTTCACTCAGGAGAGACAGTTGTTTTTGAAGTGGTAGGTTAGAGAGGAAGAGAGGAGAGGCTTGGTCAGTCACATGGCTGGGGATAATCTCCATGCCTAATCCCTGACCCCTCACCTCTTGGACTTCTTCTCCTTCATGATCTTCTTGCTCTCCTCTCTCCGCCGTTTGTTGACGGGGTTTCGTGGGTCGGAGATCTCAAACGTGTCTTCGTCCTGCATGTTGGCATCCTTGACTTTCCTGGTTTGCTCGTCAAACTGGAGAACATGGGCCATCCTAAAATCAGAGAAAGAGGAGGTTCAAAGAACAGCAAATACAGCACTGTGATGTCAACTCAGTAAATCACATCTAGTGATATGGAACTCTCCATCTGTTCCTCTCCATCAATTCAAATAAAATCACATTCCCTTTGAAGCCGGTGTTCTGTCACAACAGGCATTTATGGTATCAAGATGCCATGGTGGTGAGTGATGGCATTGTATTGATGGTAAAGGAACAGGCTACAACACAGCAACACGTGCCCTTATCACAGTGTAAGAATAAAAACATGGACCAAAATACAGGGTTGAAATGTTCCGTTCTCTTCGGGAAGAGCAGGAAGAGGATGGAGCGGAAGATGAGGAGGAGGTACGTGATGAGGAGGAATAGGAATAAGAGAAGGAAGATGACTGATATGCATGTGGAAGCATCCTTGGCTGTTCTTTTGTCCTTTGTGGACTTGCAGCAAGCAGCACCTCCGCAAAACAGAGAAAAAGGGAGAACGGCGGAATCTGAAGATATTGTTCGGTTTAAAAAAGCCAACTGTCTTTATGATTCAGCCTCTATCAACACTTTGACGAAAAAAACCCTGACACGTTACCTAATAGGCCAAGCGTGTCAGTGTAACAGTTATCGATCAAACTCCCAGTATATAGATACAGTGAGAGCAGGAATTCCCGGGGAGACAGCAGAGTGGAGAGAGAGGACAAGAGGGGTGAGGCAGGTCACCGGTGTCCATCACGCAGACACATCTGCCCGGCGCAGAGGAATTTGCGCGACATGCATAACGCTCTGACAGTGTCTTGACCCACCACACCTGTTTGGAGGGTTCTGATAAAGGCCATGCGTTACCAGGGGTCACGGAGCTGCAACCCCCGGGGAATTAAAAACAAGATAAAAGGGAAGATGCTATAACCAATTCACAGAAGCCGAGAGACGGAGACAAAGCCAAACCAGACGAAGAGCTTCAGGCCCAAATCTCTTTGACTGTTTGCGCTATTACAGTGATGTACTACTATTACAGGTAGTTAGTTAAAGCCCTATCTTGTCTATTACAGTGATGTACTACTTTTACAGGTAGTTAGTTAAAGCCCTATCTTGTCTATTACAGTGATGTACTACTATTACAGGTAGTTAGTTAAAGCCCTATCTTGTCTATTACAGTGATGTACTACTATTACAGGTAGTTAGTTAAAGCCCTATCTTGTCTATTACAGTGATGTACTACTATTACAGGTAGTTAGTTAAAGCCCTATCTTGTCTATTACAATGATGTACTACTATTACAGGTAGTTAGTTAAAGCCCTATCTTGTCTATTACAGTGATGTACTACTATTACAGGTAGTTAGTTAAAGCCCTTTCTTGTCTATTACAGTGATGTACTACTATTACAGGTAGTTAGTTAAAGCCCTATCTTGTCTATTACAGTGATGTACTACTATTACAGGTAGTTAGTTAAAGCCCTATCTTGTCTATTACAGTGATGTACTACTATTACAGGTAGTTAGTTAAAGCCCTATCTTGTCTATTACAGTGATGTACTACTATTACAGGTAGTTAGTTAAAGCCCTATCTTGTCTATTACAGTGATGTACTACTATTACAGGTAGTTAGTTAAAGCCCTATCTTGTCTATTACAGTGATGTACTACTATTACAGGTAGTTAGTTAAAGCCCTATCTTGTCCGAATCTGCCATATCTATCATTTTTACTTGGCGGGAAGGTTATTATTCCAGCCCCAAAAACCTACCTTTTAAAAAAAAAAAATATTATTATTTTTTTTTACAAACTCCCAGGTCCTTTGATAATATTTATCTAGTGTGAATCGTCATCCCTGTGTTTTGAGGGATATTACAGAGTTTTACAGTGATGCACCCAGTTTGGGCAAGAACATGAGAACAAATTGATGCAAAGAGCTATGTACAAAGTGCTACAAAGTGTTATGCAAACAAAGTCCTATGCACATAGCCTACAGATGAGTTCTGTTTTGTCATATATCAACATTCCCAGTGACTATTTGTCTTTTTTAAAAGATTAAGTAAATGATAGTGCGCCAATGAATTGATAAATTGCCGAATACATCAGTTAACTAAATTTCTGAATACAGTTCATGGTTCTTATTGATGCTATTTATACTTTCTCCTAACTGAAAGCCAATATTAGGCTATTCCTAGACAAGTTTAAATACACTACATGGTCAAAAGTATGTGGACACCTGCTTGTTAAACATCTCATTCCAAAATCAAGGGCATTAATATGGAGTTGGTCCCCCCTTTGTTATAGCAGCAGTCTTCACTCTTCTGGAAAGGCTGTTCACTAGATGTTGGAACATTGCTGCAGGGACTTGCTTCCATTCAGCCACAAGAGCATTAGTGAGGTAGGGCACTGATGTTGGGCGATTAGGCCCCCTGTTCAATGGGGTTGAGGTCAGGGCTCTGTGCAGGCCAGTCAAGTTCTTCCACACCGATCTCAACAAAATATTTCTGTATGGACCTTGCTTTGTGCACAGGGGTATTGTCATGCTGAAACAGGAAAGGGCCTTCCCTAAACAGTTGCCACAAAGTTGGAAGCACAGAATCGTCTAGAATGCCATTGTATGCTGTAGCATTAAGATTTCCCTTCACTGGAACTAAGGGGCCTAGCCCGGACCATGAAAAACAGCCCCAGACCATTATTCATCCTCCTCCAAACTTTACAGTTGGAACTATGCATTGGGGCAGGTAGCGTTCTACTGGCATCCGCCAAACCCAGATTTGTTTGTCGGACTGCCAGATGGTGAAGCGTGATTCATCACTCCAGAGAACACGTTTCCACTGCTCCAGAGTCCAATGGGGGCGAGCTTTACACCACTCCAGCCGACGCTTGGCATTGCACATGGTGATCTTAGGCTTGCGTGCGGCTGGTCGGCCATAGAAACCCATTTCATGAAGCTCCCGATGAACACTTCTTGTTTTTACAAAATTTTACGCGCTATGCGCTTCAGCATTCTGCGGTCCCGTTCTGTGAGCTTGTGTGGCCTACCACTTCGCGGCTGAGCTGTTGTTGCTCCTAGACGTTGCCACCTCAAAATAACAGCACTTACAGTTGACTGGGGAAGCTCTAGCAGGGCAAAAATTTGACAAACTGACTTGTTGGAAAGGTGGCATCCTATGACGGTGCCAGGTTAAAAGTCACTGAGCTCTTCAGCAAGGCCATTCTACTGTCCATGTTTGTCTATGGCGATTGCATGGCTGTGTGCTCAATTTTATACACCTGTCAGCAACGGGTGTGGCTGAAATAGCCAAACCCACTAATTTGAAGGGGTGTCGACATACTTTTGTATATATAGTGTATACATAGTGGTTTAGATGGTACAATAAATCTCTACACATTGCTTGTTTTGTAATATAAACGGACATTAGGCAAACTATTAGAAATTTAGCAACCAGGAAATGGCGGAGCGATTCCTGCATATTTCAACCAGTTTAGCTGGCAGCCGTTTTGCACCGTTCATGCCTAGAACAGCCTCCAGTCTTCCATCATAACAGTATATATAAAGAAGAAAAAAAAAAGATTTACAGGGGGCAATTTCATAAAAACGAATCCCGTCCGAATCGGACAATGGAAAAACAGACAAGCTGGGGTATTACTTACATAATGAACGTTCTATAGTAATAGAATATAAGCCAACTTATTGCCATACGAGTTCTGCTGTATGGTCCTAGGGACAGATCCCCTTTAATCAGCCACTAAGATCACATTGAAATGTGTGTCCTCCTTGTATGTGTGTGTTGGATGGCGTGTGTCTGAGTGTGCACTTGAGTCTGTATGCGAAGCTAAGTGTACAGTATGAGTGTATTTTTGTCAGATGGCTTGTCTGTGTGTGTCTATGTGTGTGTGTCTGCCCATGTGCTTCGGTGAAGCATGTGTATATAGCGGTCCTTGGTAGCTCAGTTGGTAGAGCATAAAAACATCTGCTAAATGGCATATTATATATACACTGAGTGTACAAAACATTAAGAACACCTTCCTAATATTGAGTTGCAATCCCCCCCCCCTTTTGCCCTCAAGACAGCCTCAATTCCTCGGGGTATGAACTGTACAAGGTGTCGAAGGCGTTCCACAGGGATGCTAGCCCATGTTGACTCCAATGCTTTCCACAGTTGTGTCAAGTAGGCTGGATGTCCTTTGGGTGGCGGAGCATTCCTAATACACACGGGGAACCGTTGAGCGTTAAAAACCCAGCAGCGTTGCAGTGCTTGATACAAACCGGTGCGCCTGGCACCTACTACCATACCCCGTTCAAAGGCACTTGATTATTTTGTCTTGCCCATTCACCCTCTGAATGGCACACCCACACAATCAATGTCTCAATTGTCTCAAGGCTTAAAAATCCTTCTTTGGCCTGTCTCCTCCCTTTCATCTACACAGATTGAAGTGGATTTAACAAGTGACATCATAGCTTTCACCTGGTCAGTCTATGTCATGGAAAGAGCAGGTGTTCATAATGTTTTATACACTCAGTGTATGTGTTTGTATGTGTAGGGCTGCACAATACGGGCAACATATCTAATTGCAATTTTTGTACCAAATACTGCAATTTTACTTGCGTATATAGATCAAAACACTTGGGAAAACTGTTGGAATCATAGACATGGAATGATCATTCTAATTTCATGGTTGGAATACTGTGGACACTTGGAATGCAGTTTAGGTTGGCATGAAAACGAATGAAGAAAAATATGGGAGGAGATGGTTGTGACAGAGTAGGAACCAAAGTGTTGGTCAGTGTTTCCCAGGCGACCCTAATTAGATTTAAATAGATATGTACGTTCAGACAAAGATGTTAGAACATTCTTCACCTTGTCCTCTCTGATTAAGAAACAAGCTGTTGCACCACGGGTTTCGGCCTGTATTAGAGTAAAAGTTTGCTAGCAAGATTTGCCGTATCTCACAGGACTTAGCTAGCAAAAATGTGTTTCAGCTCCTAATGCTAATTGTTAGCTAGCTAGCTGGCTAGCTAAATCCAGTGAGATACGGACACATTTGTAGCTTGCTAAAACCAACTAAGCAGCGTGTTGCAGAGAGCAAGTTACACAAGCGAATAATCAAATATAGAAATGTGGATTTATGTTAAGAAGCAAAGTGGAACGCTGCCTACTGCAGTTCTTGTTTGGAAAAATCTGTAGACTGCACGCTGTGGTTTGGTCAATGGAGGCAGAGTGAATTCCCGAGCACAAGGAGAGTGACATGGGGGCGAGGCTTGAAGTGCGTGGGATTGGGAAGCAGCCTTAAGGGAGGGAGAATCGTGCAGCCTTATGTGTTTGTCTGCCTTTTAGTCTGCCTGGGTACATAGGTAAAGCATGTGTGTGTGCTCTGCAGTCCCCCCTCCTGTGTTCATGTGAACTGGGCAGTAGTAGTGACAGCTCATCCAGGATGTCATGGTGGCTCTACTCTGGCAGACTGAGGAGTCCTGCAGTGCGAGGCGGACCGCTACCATAATTTGTCTAGCAGCCTCAGTGATGACAGGAACACAGCCTCATTGCCCAGACTACAGAACAGTGTGTGTATGTGTGTGTGTATATGTATACACACAGTGACTTCAGAAAGTATTCACACCTCTTGACCTTTTCCACATTTTGTTGTGTTACAGCCTGAATTTAAAACAGATTAAATTGATATTGTGTCAATCTACACACAACACCCCATAGTGTCAAAGTGGTATGATGTTTTTCTATATGTTTGCAAATTAATACAAAATTAAAAGCTCAAATGTCTTGAGTCAATAAGTATTCAACACCTTTGTTATGGCAAGACTAAATAAGTTCAGGAGTAAAAATGTGCTTAAGAAGTCACATAATAAATTGCATAGACACACTGTGTGCAAAAATAGTAACAAGATTTTTGAAAGACTACCCTATCTCTGTACCCCACACATACAAGTATCTGTAATGTCCTTCAGTTGAGCAGTGAATTTCAAACACAGATGCAACGCCAAAGACCATGGAGGTTTTCCAATGCCTCACAAAGGGCACCTATTGGTAGATGGGTAAAAAAAGAAAAGAAGCAGACATTAAATATCCCTTTGAGCATGGTGAAGTTATTAATTACACTTTGGATGGTGAATCAATACACCCAGTCACTACAAAGATACAGGTGTTTTTCCTAACTCAGTTGCTGGAGAGGAAGCAAACCACTCAAGGATTTCACCATGAAGCCAACGGTGACTTTAAAACAGTTACAGTTTAATGGCTGTGATAGGAAAAAAATGAGGATGGATCAACAACACTGTAGTTACTCCACAGTACTAACCTAAATGACAGGGTGAATAGAGGTGAAAATTAAAATACATATTTATTCCACTTTGTAGCAACAAAATGTGGAAAAAGTCAAGTGGTGTGAATACTTTCTGAAGGCACTGTATATGTGTATGTGTGCCAGGCTCTGGGCTCCCACCATTCAGCGCTCCAGTCTGCTTATCAAACCCACTCTCTACCCAGAAGCCTCAGAACTCAGAAGCCTTTCCTCTATTTGTTTTTCTTTCGCTTTCTGAAAAGAGGGAGGAAAGAGGGGTGGGGGGTGGGGGTGGGGCGACAGAGGCTCTATGGCTGGCTTCTTGGAGTGAGAGTGTGTGTGTGTGTGTGTGTTAGCAGAGCGATCTAGAAAGTATAACGTTTGTAGACCCAGACGGAATAGTTTACAGTCCCCTGGCCCAGACTTGACTTGGGGAGTCTGACCTGTAGTAACCCAATAGTTCCTGTACCAGAGCTCGCAGAGTGGCACAGACATCCTACGCTAGTGCGTGGCTGGCGGGTGTTGTTCTAGATTAGGTCTGCAGCCCAAATGACACCCTATTCCCTATATAGTGCACTACTTCTTACCAGAGCCCTGGGCACCATTTGGGACCCGGGGTGCCTTTTGGGACACAGCCTGGGACTGCTAGGCTACTGTGCCCCTGTCTTCCCTCCTCCTCCTGTCTCATACCTAGCTGGCTGGCGGGGGCCAAACAGTGAGACTGAGCTGGGGGCCTGGCTGGCTGAGACTAATAGCAACTACAGGTTTTGTTATTCTAAATCTCTCACACAGACACTTTCCTCGAAGTTCAAACACATGGGATTCATTTCAGCCCTCTGACTCTCTCTCGCTCTCTATATATTGAGGTCTGAGAGAGAGACTCAGAGGTCTGTTGGTGAAAATCAGAATGGGAGAGGAAAACACGATGTAAAAGCTGATTTCCTGACTGTGGCTCTGTCTGCCCACTGAGGGAAACGGCAGAGAGACCAGGCTCTGCAAACACACACACACTGCTGTCTTCATTGCCTTCAATAAACTGGTATATCTGAAGTATTGGCACGGCGTCAGGTGCCAATACACAGACACACGTCCGTGTTTTAACTCCCAGCAGGAGCCGCTCCACAGGGCAATGTGTTAGCTAGCTTGTTTCCTGTAGGCTGGAGCCCTCCCTCCCTCTCCCTCCGTGTCTCTGCGTCTCGCTCTCAGTGAGTCGTCAGTACTGCGGTGAGGCTCTCTGTTCTGGTCAGGACACAGCAGGACGTTGAAAACACATCAGCAGAGAGGAGAAACGTCAAAACACAATCCATCTTGAGGAGGTAATCAAATTGAAAAATAGAACCGAAATAGACCATAAATGTGACCGGCCGGGGGAGAAAAAAATGGAATTCCATATGCATCTGATTTGTCTGACAGAAGGAGCGTTGCGAGCCAACAGACTACAGTAGTGAACAGTGTCCTCCTAACTGTAGTGTACATCACATTCAGCCTGCACACACTAAAACCTTAGAGAAACATCCCTATACTTCCCAATGTGCTAGTTTCTTACACAGTGGCAACTCAATGTTGTCTTGTGTAAAACACAGATTAGGGACACAGACAAACCCTTCATTCCTGGTGTAAGGCCTAGATGGTAGAGAAAGTGGCATCCACTATTACTGTAGAGCTGTGCCGAGGGTCGGGAACGGCCTTTACAACACACACATCTGTACTCATGAAGACACACACAGGTAGTCGCACCACACACACACACACACACACACACACACACACACACACACACACACACACAAAATGAGCCAAGCCTACTAAGACAAAACAAGGTATGTCAAAGTAAAGAGAAATAAACATGCCCATGTTAGAGCAATCCTTTCACCTGGCTGGCAGTCTGTGTTTCTGAGAGTACGGAAACTAAAACCTAAGGCTGGCACCCAGGCCATAGCTACATCTACAGTGTGTTCGGAAAGTATTCAGACCCCTTGACTTTGTTCAATTGATTATACACACTTTTTCCCTCATCAATCTACACACAATACCCCATAATGACAAAGCGAAAATAGGTTCAGAAATGTTTGCACATGTAGAAACAAAATAAAAAACAGAAATGCCTTATTTGCATAAGTATTCAGACTCTTTGCTATGAGACTCAAAATTGAGATCAGGTGCATCCTGTTTCCATTGATCATCCTTGAGATGTTTCTACAACTCGATTGTAGATCACCTGTGGTAAATTCCATTGATTGGACATGATTTGGAAAGGCACACACCAGTCTATATAAGGTCCCACAGCTGACCATGCGTATCAGAGCAAAAACCAAGCCATGTCAAAGGAATTGTCAAAGAGCTCCGAGACAGGATTGTGTTGAGACACAGATCTGGGGAAGTGTACCAAAACAGTTCTGCAGCTCTGAAAGTCCCCAAGAACACAGTGGCCTCCATCATTCTAAATGAAAGAAGTTTGGAACCACCAAGACTCTTCCTAGAGCTGGTCGCCGGGCCAAACTGAACAATCGGGGGAGAAGGGCCTTGGTCTGAGGGGTGACCAAGAAACCGATGGTCAGTCTGACAGAGCTCTAGAGTTCCTCTGTGGAGGTGGGAGAAACTTCCAGAAGGAAAACCATCTCTGCAGCACTCCACCAATCAGGCCTTTATGGTAGAGTGGCCAAACGGAAGCCACTCCTGAGTAAAAGGCACATGACAGCCCGCTTGGAGTTTGCCAAAAGGAACCTAAAGTCTCTCAGACCAAGAGAAACAAGATTCTCTGGTTTAATGAAACCAAGATTGAACTCTTTGGCCTGAATGTCACGTCTGGAGGAAACCTGGCACCATCTCTATCTACAGTGAAGCATGGTTGTGGCAGCGGGACAAGTCTCTGAATCCTTGAGTGGCCCAGCCAGAGCCTGACATTGAACCCATTTGAACATCTTTGGAGAGACCTGAAAATAGCTGTACAGCAACGCTCCCCATCCAACCTGACAGAGCTTGAGAGGATCTGCAGAGAAGAATGGGAGAAACTCACCAAATACAGGTGAGCCAACCTTGTAGCGTCATACCCAAGAAGACTCGAGGTTGTAATCGCTGCCAAAGGTGCTTCAACAAAGTACTGAGTAAAGTGTCTGAATACTTATGTAAATGTGATAGTTTTTATTTTATAGTGTGTACGTAGTGCGTACGTAGTGCGTAGAGCCCTGTACATCACTGGGGCTAAGCTTCCTGCCATCCAGGACCTCTACACCAGGCGGTGTCAGAGGAAGGCCCTAAAAATTGTCAAAGACCCCAGCCAAAAAGTAAAGGGGTCTGAATACTTTCCGAATGCACTGTATATAATCTAGAGCCGTCAGAGTGTGTTGATCCACTGTATAAAGTTCAACAGTGTGTCAAGTCGTTAAGGAGCAGCTCCTCAGGCCTGTGTTATGACTGGCCATTAACAGACATAACATATCTGTTACAGGATAGGGGGGGAGGGGGGGGGGGGGCGGATGGATGGTGGATGGGCTGCTCTGGCTGGCCCACTAGAACTGGTAACAACAGTAGGGCTCGTCCTGAATGGCACCCTATTCCATCAATGTCATGACGTTGAATCAACGTGGAAAACTGGTTGGATCTGCAAAAAGTCCTCGACGTAAGGGCATTTCCGTCTTTTCATCCCCAACTTTTAACCTAAATCCAATGACACGGTGCCATTTTTTGTTGATTTCAAGTTGAATTCACGTTAGTTTGACAACTCATCCAAATGTAAATCAAAACTAGATGTTGAACTGACTTCTGTGCCCAGTGGGACACTTTGCTTAGGACTTATTGCAAGTAAGGCTGTTCTCGACTAAAAAAAAATCTTGGTTGACCGAGAGTCATCCTGACAGACCATGTGTGTTTGAATAAAATCAACTACATATGCACTGAGCTTGTTTGGTGCTTTAAGCACACGGTTTGATTAAATAATGGAGACACAAAAGTGACTCAAGAAAGAGCCCGATGGTCACACTGTGTTAAAAATAGTAGCGAGACCTGCGTGCATATTATGTGTGACCAACAGGTGCTGTTAGATGACAGTATTATTTTTCTGCCTGTTGGGAACAGTGTAAACACTAAATAAATTGTTAGTAATACCAGTCTGTTCTAACGAAAAACCTTTGTAAAGCCTTTATTACAGCATAACAAAAATCTAAAAATAGACGAATCTGTAAAATTGCTTTATCCAACATATTGCTGTTGTATATTAAACAAACAAAACAGGCAAAAGAAGCAAGATCTGTCATATTTATGTGACTAGTTTCAGGAAACTAGGCGTATGTCGCGGGTCACTACTTCACAGGAACACATTCAAAATGTTCAAACTCACATTCAAAACATTCAAAATCAAAATGTGTTTTTTTGGGCAGAAATGCTTTCTGGAACATGTGAACTTTCATGTGCCTTAATAACAAATGTGTATGCCACCTGTAAATACGAATACAATTGTTAAAATTATGAGCCTAGTTGGTTTAGCCACTAAAGTAAGCAACCTTCACGCTAGCTATGATTGGCTGAGATAATGAATGGCTGGACATGCCGAGACATGAGTTCGGATTGGTCTGCCATATAACACTCTTCTGTCTATTTAAGCTGGTCAGTATTTGTAGGTAATCCTGCTTTAAAAATATATATATATATATTGTGTAGTAGAACTGCATAAGTGTTGCTCTCCATTATCATGATTTGGGATTATGGTTCATTGTTTAGCTAGGTACATGTCTTATCAAAAGACTCCACTATGCAAGTATTAATTTCAATAGAATGTCACTGCTAGCTACATTTTCAGATATTACACGTTTCTAATTTGGCAGAAAGTAATTTTCATTTCAAGTTAAAGTGTACTGTTAGCTTGCCAGCTAACATTAGCTGGCTGGCTCGCTAGCTAACGTTACGTGTATGATCTTATTATTCGTATCTCAGAGCCATTTGCTTTGCTAGTTATAGCCTAATGTTAACTAGCTAACATTGAACCTGGTTGGTTAGCTACCTGCAGATTAATGCAGGGTAGTAACATCATGAGTTAGAATTATGGTTCATTGTTTACCTAGCTAGCTATTATGGTTCATTGTTAACCTAGCTAGCTGTTTGCAAGTAACCATTTCAATAGAATGTCACTGCGACAACTGTTGATAGACGTAGCTAGTAAATTCGCTCTGGCTATCTACTCCGATTTCAGAGCACTCTCGTCCGAGAGAGCGCAGAATAACTGACGAAATTTACGAACTCTCAACACCTGTTAAATATGGCCGGTGTCAGTAAACGTTGACAAAAAAAAACGTAAATTGTTGCAAGCTCTGGATAATATGAAAACAGCCTAACCAGCTCTGCTAGAGCGAGTAAAATGGTCAGTGAGCTATTCTCTCATTTATGTCTGGAAGTACACTAACGTTAGCCAGTTAGTTTGGGTGCTTGACTGATGTTGTTAGGACCGAACGCTCAGATGAACCCTTAAAGAGAGTTTGTATCGCAACTAAAGTTGCATAAATAACTCTAAATGATGCATATAGGAGGAACTGTTTCTTTGTTAAACGCTCAACAGAATAGTCGCTTGTGCTAACTTCCTCGTAAATCGTTTGGGAAAAATATCCTTAATTTATTCAGCTATGTTCAATTGTATTCTTCTTACCATAAAATAATATAAAATAATGCCACAGGAATTATAAGCAAATATTGCCTGCTAAATTAACTAGTGTAGCCCACAGCCAGAGCAGGGTCTAACATAAGGACGACTCAGAATATGCTATTCTGTTCTTCTGAAATAGGGTACATTTTCTTCAAATCATGTTTCTTTAGACCTGCCTAAAATAAATAATGGTTTTATTGTGATGGTGTTGGCTATATTAAATGGATTTATTGAACTTTTTCAAATGTAAATGTTCCAAAGGTTCACATCATTGGCTTGTAGGCTATGTGTGGAAGCCCGGAGATGCTAAATGTCAGGGATATTTTATGTTAATTAACGGTCAATTACCTTGAGACCGGCAGTCATTTGCATGACAATCACCGTCTGACAAAATATCATGACCGCCAGAACGCAGACCATAACGTACCATCCTTTGTCGTCGTCCTCTGCCAGCTCCTCTGGGGCCTCCTCAGGGGCCTCGGAGGTCTCAGTGATGGCTGAAGACAGCTTGGACTTGAATCGGTCCAGCAGCGCCATTGTCTACAAGACAATCAGCTTAACGGTCACTGGGAGATCTGGGTCACTAACAAAACAAAATCTTAAGATCTAACGCTCATCTAAGTCTTAGACTTTCCCCTCAACCCCGTTGTATCAAGAAAAAAATGCACTGCTGGTCATTTATATGCGTTTGACGTCATCAACACTCTATAATCCCAGAGCTCCAACTGACCTCAATGAGGACCAGTATGAAAATGTACGCACTAACTACTGAAAGTCGCTCTGGATAAGAGCGTCTGCTAAATAACTAAAATGTAATATGTGTAGAGACTAAATGACAGCTGACACAGTTTTGAGTAATGACTCCTCTGTTACCTGTGCTTCTCTGCTGGATCCCTTCTTCAGTTTCTGTTTCCTCATGTCTTCATATTTCTGCTTGCCCTCCAGGTACTCCGCCACCGCTTCGCTGCCTGGCTTCTTCTCTTCTAGAGGGACACAGTAAGGTACTAGTTAGTTAACAGTCAGTTAATTGTTAGTTAATAGTCGGCTAGCAAACTTTGATATACTAAGGCATTGCCCCGCTGTCTGTCTGACTTTTTGTCTTCTACAGGAAGTTAATACAGTTAGTTATTTAGCAGTTCATTTACAGTTAGCCTAGTTAATGTATCACATTAAGCAGTGACAATAGCAAAAAACACTCAGACACAATACAGAGGAAAAAACATCCAACATGTAAAAACCATCTGAAGCTCTGCGTCGTCATTAGTAAGAGATAGCTCAGAGAGAGGGACCCGTCATCGGGTCACAGTGACAAACACAAACTCAATTGATCTGATTTGAGGGAAAGATCCACTACTGCATGGCTAACAGATCCAGCAGGATGACTGATGGGCTCCAAGTTTAACAAGGAAACCCCTTTCTTCTGCCATGAGACCCCTCTCTTTCTGCTCTGCGTCAGAGCCAGCCACATCCAACATAGTGTAAATGTTCCCAATGAAAAAAAAAAGAAGAAAACGTCTGAATTCTTCAACTTCAGCCTTGAGACTGGATAGAGACTGCTCAGGGAAAGTATACCTCTGGGCAAGGAGGGTTTAAATGAGAAAACCAAGTGGCTCTACATTTTGCCTCAAATAAGTGGATATACCTTTTATTATTCAAGCACAACAATACTTACAAAGGCACAGTAGTAGGTCTACTTAATACTTTAATTCGTTATCTGTACACTGAAATTAACCTTAGTAATTTGCCAAGTGAGGATACAGAATACAACATCAAAACACTGTAGAATGTAGTGCCCTTAATCCACCACCATATTTTACATTTACATCCTTATTTTGACACCAAACCCACCACTAGTGTGGTGACCAAAGAGCACTAATTTCATGTCATATGACCATATCACCGTTTCCAGTCCAAGTGCCAATGCCTTTTAGCAAACTCCAGGCATTTACATTTGCTGGATGACAGGAAAAGTGAGTTCTTTGGCCACGCACACCAGTGGTGGGTTTGGGGTTGAAATAAGCATGCATAAGCAGAAATGAACCCCATACATACTGTACAATATGGTGGTAGATCTTTAATGTCCTGGGGCCCTTGTCAAGGTCAACGGCATCATGAGCTTTAACCAGTAACAGCACATTTTAGCCCGAAACATAGTTGCCTTTTCCTGGAGGCTGAAACTTGGCCGCAAGTGGATCTTCCAGCAATAACCCCAAGCACATATCACAATTCCTAAAGAAATGGTTAATTGATCCCAAAATCACACCCTGATCTGTTTCACCTGTCTTTGTGCTTGGTCTCCACCCCCTACAGGTGTCGCCCATCTTCCCCATTATCCCCTGTGTTTTTATACCTGTGTTCTCTGTTTGTCTGTTGCCAGTTCGCCTTATCTTGTCAGGTCTTACCAGCGTTCTTTCCCGCCTTCCTGTTTCCCTAGTTATTTCCTAGTTTTTCCTGGTTCTGACCTTTCTACCTGCCCTGACCCTGCCTGCCATCCTGTACCTGCCTGACTCTGACCTGATCACGAACCTCTGCCTGCCCTGTGTTTCTAATAAATCATCTGAGAACTGTACTATCCGCCTCCCATGTCTACATATGGGTCATCTCCTGAGTCGCGATAATCTCAGTCTGCGGACTTGAACACTATTGAAAACCTGTGGTTGGAATTGAAGAGGGCAGTCCATAAGCGCAAACAAAGGATATCAAGGATATGGAAAGATTATGTATGGAGGAATGGTCTAAGATCCCTCCCAATGTGTTCTCCAATCTCATGAAACATTTTAAAAAGGCTCAGTGCCGTTATCGTTGCAAGGTTAGGTATTGAAAACAGGGGTGTCAATAACCCCCCCCTATTAAAAATAAATCTATTTCTCTGAGCAATTGTATTAGTATTTTATTTATCCTTTATTTTACCCAGGTAAGTTGACTGAGAACACATTCTCATTTACAGCAACAACCTGGGGAATAGTTACAGGGGAGAGGAGGGGGATGAAAGAGCCAATTGTAAACTAGGGATTATTAGGTGACCGTGATGGTTTGAGGGCCAGATTGGGAATTTAGCCAGGACACCGGGGTTAACACCCCTACTCTTACGATAAGTGCCATGGGATCACTAACACCCCTACTCTTACGATAAGTGCCATGGGATCACTGCCCTGGGGCTTTGGGATATTTTTTTAGACCAGAGGAAAGAGTGCCTCCTACTGGCCCTCCAACACCACTTCCAGCAGCATCTAGTCTCCCATCCAGGGACTGACCAGGACCAACCCTGCTTAGCTTCAGAAGCTAGCCAGCAGTGGTATGCAGGGTGGTATGCTGCTGGCATACAAAATAAAATATTATAATTTTCAATTTTTTTGAAGCATACAATATAGCTTAGTATTTGTATTATTTATTTTATACAATCTTTTTTGCTCATCTTTATCAAGGGTGACAATTTTGGACCTGACTGTAGATCATGGATCAAAGCGTTCCAACACTGTTTCCATACTAGGTCAAAATCCACATGCAGGCCTTGGGAGTGAAGGAGAATCTCCAAGCAATTCTATAAGCTAAAGTGGGCAATCTGCAGTTGAAACAATAAGCTGAGGGATGGGACTGAAGAAATGTAACCACTCTCAAATTCATATACAAAGCTATGGATGCAAGGACTGATCATCCATGATATCAAAATGATATTTTTAACAATGTTTGAAGGCTATATAGTATGCTTACATTTACTTTATTGACAAACATTGGAATAAAACAAAAACATGTGGGGTTCTGATGGGGTACGACAGTTAAACTAAGCTCATGAGGAATTTATTAGCAGTGATGTAAAGTACTTAAGTACTATCTTTAGCAGTGGTGTACTACTTAAGTAGTTTTGGGGGGTATCTGTACTTTACTATTTATATATTTGACAACTTTTACTTTTATTTCACTACATTCCTAAAGAAAATGATCTACTTTTTCTCCATACATTTTCCCTGACACCCAATTCAAGCACTACTTCTCAAAAGCACATCCCTGGTCATCACTCCTGCATCTGATCTGGCAGACTCACTAAACACAAATGCTTCATTGTAAATCAAATAAAAAAGACAATTGTGCCGGCTGGTTTGCGGAATATAAGGAATTTGAAATGATTTATACTTTTACTTTTGATACTTCAGTACATTTTAGCGATTACATTTTCCTTTTGATACTTAAGTATATTTAAAACCAAATACTTTTAGACTTTTACTCAAGTAGTATTTTACTGGGTCACTTTCCCTTTTGAGTCATTTTTTATATTGGTGTCATTAAATAAGTATGACAATTGGGTACTATAAGTTAAATTCTTCAATAATCAAATGGGTACATATCATTAATTTGTTCTTCCAATGGTTCATGTCTTTGCTTTGACATATTTGTGGAAATGAACCGTTCCCGACATGAAATAATTTGAAAGCTTTGCTGACTTATGTGACTGACTGGGGAGGGGAAGTGCAAGGCAAGCATAAGCAGGGCTCTGCCAAAGGTGCTTCCACAAAGTATTGACTCAGGGGTGTGAATAATGAGATATTTCCATTTTCAAGAAATTTGCAAAAATGTCTAAAAACAGGTTTTCACCTTGTCATGATTGGGTATTGTGTGTAGATGGGTGAGCAAATAAAAACATCCCTACCTAGTTCATCTGCACACTTATTTCCACAACAGCCCTCTGATGTCACAGACTGAGATGGCAGGCAGGCAGCCTCAGTCACCTGGCTTCTGGAGTTATGGTAACTCTGACTCGCGGGTAATGTCCCCAGGCCCCGACAAGACGGGACACACAGAGGGGACAAAACAAACAACGTAACGCGTCACAGACATACCTCCTGCGTCTGGGCCTGTCATCTATTAAGAGCTGCCATAGTACTGTACGAACGCTGCTGGCTGGAACACTGGGCCATTGTCTGAGAGAGGCTGGTATGTTTGCGACTTGATCATCCAGAGGGGAGAAATGGTATTCAGCACGTATTACACAAGTATGAGGCCTATTCTTCAGAGCAATTTTAAAAAAACTAGCTCATCTTGAAATCATGATACTGTAACTGTACTTCACCTTTTACTACTTGGTGTGTATTAGAGGTCGACCGATTAATCGGAATGGGCGATTAACTAGGGCCGATTTCAAGTTTTCATAACAATCGGAAATCGGTAATTTTGGATGCCGATTTTTTTACACCTTTTTTTAACTAGGCAAGTCAGTTAAGAACACATTCTTATTTTCAATGACGGCCTAGGAACGGTGGGTTAACTGCCTTGTTCAGGGGCAGAATGACATATTTTTACCTTGTCAGCTCAGGGATTCAATCTTGCAACCTTACGGTTAACAAGCCCAACGCTCGTGAGGCAGGTGGGTTAACCACCTGCCTCACGAGGAGCCCGCCTGTTACGCGAATGCAGTAAGAAGCCAAGGTAAGTTGCTAGCTAGCATTAAACTTATCTTATAAAAAAAATCTATCAATCATAATCATTAGTTATAACTACACATGGTTGATGATATTACTAGTTTATCTAGCGTGTCCTGCGTTGCATATAATCAATGCGGTGCGCATTCGCGAAAAAGGACTGTCGTTGCTCCAACGTGTACCTAACCATAAACATCAATGCCTTTCTTAAAATCAATACACAGAAGTATATATTTTTAAACTTGCATATTTAGCTAAAAGAAATCCAGGTTAGCAGGCAATATTAACCAGGTGAAATTGTGTCACTTCTCTTGCGTTCATTGCACGCAGAGTCAGGGTATATGCAACAGTTTGGGCCGCCTGGCTCATTGCGAACTAATTTGCCAGAATTTTACGCAATTATGACATAACATTGAAGGTTGTGCAATGTAACAGCAATATTTACTTAGGGATGCCATCCGTTTGATAAAACACGGAACGGTTCCGTATTTCACTGAAAGAATAAACGTTTTGTTTTCGAAATGATAGTTTCCGGATTCGACCATATTAATGACCTAAGGCTCATATTTCTGTGTGTTATTATGTTAGAATTAAGTCTATGATTTGATAGAGCAGTCTGACTGAGCGATGGTAGGCACTAGCAGGCTCGTAAGCATTCATTCAAACATCACGTTTGTGCGTTTTGCCAGCAGCTCTTCGCAATGCTTGTTGTCGATGTGTTCCTGGTTCGAGCCCAGGTAGCGGCGAGGAGAGGGATGGAAGCTATACTGTTACACTGGCAATACTAAAGTACCTATAAGAACATCCAATAGTCAAAGGTATATGAAATACCAATCGTATACAGATAAATAGTCCTATAATTCCTATAATAACTACAAACTAAAACTTCTTACCTGGGAATATCGAAGACTCATGTTAAAAGGAACCACCAGCTTTCATATGTTCTCATGTTCTGAGCAAGGACCTTAGCTTTCTTACATGGCACATATTGCACTTTCTTCTCCAACACTTTGTTTTTGCATTATTTAAACCAAATTGAACATGTTTCATTATTTATTTGAGGCTAAATTGATTTTATTGATGTATTATATTAAGTTCAAATAAGTGTTCATTCAGTATTGTTGTAATTGTCATTATTACAAATAAAAAAATATAAAACATTTTAAAGTATTTTTTAAATAAATAAATAAATAAATATATATATATTTTTTTTTTTTAAATCGGCCGATTAATCGGTATTGGCTTTTTTTGGTCCTCCAATAATCAGTATCGGCGTTGAAATATCATAATCGGTCGACCTCTAGTGTGTATGGCCAGTGGGATTTTAGCATGTAAATCTTGGTGGGGCAAAACAAACAACATGTTGGATGCATGCCAGCAAAGCCACTACACAACACTAAACATTAAATTAATTGCGCTATATAACGGTGACAAACAGTGGCTAAGACAAACAGTCGAATAAGACATTAAGTTAATGAGCGAGCTAGGACGGACATAGTCAATATAACTATGTATTTAGCACTTTTGAAATGTACAGCAACAGAATTCAGAATTTCTCTAAAACAGGTTATAGGCTACATGTGCACAACCAAGTCAGAACAGTAGGCGAAATTAAGAGGGTGAGGTACATGGGCTACTAACATCTAACTACACAACATACACTTAATTTACTTTCTTAGCTACAATATACATACCTCCCTGGCATATTACATCATTTATGCCTCAGCATACAAGACATTTTTGGACCTTGTTGTGCTGTGCTCACTTGAACAGGAAGGTGGCACGGCAGTCCTTCGTGGGCAAATTGTGTAATAAAAGTCTGGCATTCTCTAGATTTATGGTGCTTTCAAGACAACTGGGAACTCTGAAAAAAAAAAGGTCGAATCATGACGTCAGTGATTTTCAGGTTCTCGTCAGTGATTTTCAGAAGAAGACTCAGAGTTCTCGATCTACAATTCCGAGTTGGATGACTGTTCGAAACGTATTTCCCTGTTGGAGCTTGTTTTTTCCGGAATTCCCAGTTAACTTGACTTCTTTGAGTTCAAGACTTCGCAGATCCGAGCTAACAGTTGTTTGTTTGCACAAATCATGCTTCATTGACTGCAAGGCCAATGTTAAATGTTTATAATTTTAAATTAGGAAAAGAGCCCCTTAATCCCAGATTTGGGGCCACTGTCACTGATTCCTTCCAAACCACTCATTGTTGAATTTGCGATTTCCAACTTGTTGTGTAATGTTTATGTCCAATAGCTCATGTGCACCGATACGTTTTATATATAATTTCTCTTCATTATTTCTCTTCATATGACAAGGATTAACCTGTTAAGGCTAGGGGGTGCTGTTGTCACTATTTATGGAAATCGTGTAATTTTTGAAACGGCTTCCTACAAAATTCTTGATCGTACAATATGCATATTATTACTATTATTGGATAGAAAACAGTCTATAGTTTCTATAGGCGTTGAAATTTTGTCTCTGAGTGGAACAGAACTCATTCTACAGCAATTTCCCTGACATGGAGTCAGATTACACACATTTTGGCCCCTGTTCTGGAGTCAGTTTTAAGGCCACTGTTATTCCTATGAGTATACGGACACTGCTTATGTCTTCCCCTGGATGCCTTTACGTGATGACGCTTTGAATGGTATCGATTGCCCAATCACAGCCACTATAAATGAAAAAATCCTGTAGGTAGGAACTCTTTTCTTGGTGCGTCAGGCGCGCGGAGGACACCGACCTACTGTTTTTCCAAGCATTAGTGTAGCCAGTTATATTTCTCCGGTCATATTTTTACTCGTTATAGGAGTTAAAAACATCATAAGGTAGTTAATTTAAAATGTTTTATAGCAATTTATATCCGTTTAGTGCGATTTTGGGACATTTATTTCTGAGCCACTGTGAATCTCTGGGCACCGTTCCAGTTCATGCCGAACGCAATGTGCATTTCTACATGGCAAGAGGACAGCTTTCGACCAAAAGACGATTAGGCCCAAGAAAGGATTCTTTGACCAAGATTCTGATGGAAGAACAGCTCAAAGTAGGAACAATTTATTTTGATAAATCGTGTTTCTGTCGAAAAATGTTAGTGGCTTAGGACGCCATCTTTTTTGACGTAGCTTCGCTTGGCGCAAACTGTATTGAAAAGTAAGGATAATTTAAAAAATGTAATTCCGCGATTGTATTAAGAATTAAATTGTCTATCAATCGCTGTCCACCCTATATTTTTTAGTCACTTTTATGAGTATTTATGTATATGACTAGATCACTGTCTAATATGGCGCACGACATTTTCTGACCAGCTGGGCTACTTTTCTCATTGTCTAACCATGATTTTGGTGGCTAAATATGCACATTTTCGAACAAACTGTATATGTATGTTGTAATGTGATGTTACAGGAGTGTCATCTGAAGAATTCTGAGAAGGTTAGTGAAAAAATTAATATATTTTGGCGATGTTTATGTTATCGCTCTCTTTGGCTAGAATCAATGCTGGGGTAATGTTTGCACATGTGCTATGCTAATATAACGATTTATTGTGTTTTCGCTGTAAGACACTTAGAAAATCTGAAATATTGTCTGTATTCACAGGATCGGTGTCTTTCGATTAGTGTATGCTGTGTATTTTTACGAAATGTTTGATGATTAGTAGTTAGGTAAACACGTTGCTCATTGTAATTATTCTAGTCCATTTGTGACGGTGGGTGCAATTGTAAACTATGACATCTACCTGAAATATGCACATTTTTCTAACAAAACCTATCCTATACCATAAATATGTTATCAGACTGTCATCTGAGGAGGTTTTTTCTTGGTTGGTGGCTATCAATATCTTAGTTTAGCCGAATTGGTGATAGCTACTGGTGTTGGTGGACAAAGAAAAGATGGTGGATTATGCTAATGTGTTTAGCTAATAGATTTACATCTTTACATATTGTGTCTTCCCTGTAAAACATTTTAAAAATCGGACATGTTGGCTGGATTCACAAGATCTGTGTCTTTCATTAGCTGTATTGGACTTTAATGTGTGAAAGTTAAATATTTAAAAAAAATATTTTTTTTGAATTTCGCGGCTCTGCCTTTTCAGTGTGGGTGGGGGGAGTGTGCCGCTAGCGGCACCCCGGGGCTAGACAGGTTAAAAAGGATTTGCCAGTAGACTTGATTCATGATGACTGCTAACTAAGATTTTGAAAGTATGATGTTGACATGATCAGTCAAAGCTACTGTACAAATAACGTGATATGACGCCATTTTATCTGTCGCCAATGACCTTCAGCCTTCTTGGATGGGCACTTCTAATGTAACTCTATGGCAGCACCCAAGGGGCTAGAATTTTAGAGCTCTACCCTTAGACTTGACGGTGAAGTAGTGTCCCCATGAGTGACAGAATACTGAGCCAATCACGGCGCAATGCTCCGTATTTCCTGCTGGCTTGCCCCACCACCACATAAAGCACTGAGCTAGGCTGAAACACCTGCATTTTGTAGCTGCCTTAATCAAGAAAGCAAAAAAAGAGAACATGTTTGTATGTGGCTTTATTAACTCAATGACATTTATATATTTTTTTACATTGTTTGCAAACTGATATGTGAAACGTATTAATGTCGAAATAACATGCAAAACAGGCAAGCCCCCCCCCCCTGTTTATTTGCATTGTTTGCATCTTGTTTTTAAATTTATTTTATTTGTACATAATGTTGCCGCTACCGTCTGAAAATAACTGCTGGACATCAGGACTGCGATTACTCACCACGGACTGGCAGAATCCTTTTTTTCCTTTAACGAGGCTGACGATCACGACGCAAACAATATACTGCTTTCTCAGGAACATGCCCAGATCCTCGTGATTCGCGTGATGAGGAGGCAGAGAAAAAAGGGCCAGAGGGTAGGCTGCCTTCTGAGAATTCGTAGGTAATCGAATAAACCCCCACTTCCTTCCATTCTGCTAGTAAATGCGCAAACTTTGGAAAATAAAATCGATGACCTACACGCAAGATTAACTTCTTCGGGGTAGCATTTTCACTTTTGGATAAATAGCGTGCCCAATTTCAACTTCCTTCTACTCATCCCCAGAATATAAGATATGCATATCATTAGTATATTGTTTGCATATTGTTTGAATCATGTCTGTGAGCATAACAGAACTTATGTAGCAGGCAAAACTCCGAGGACAAACCATTCAGATTTTTTTTTTTTGAGGTCACTGTCTTTTCAATGAGTTTTCATTGGGACACCAGATTTCTAAGGGACTTGTTTGCAGTTCCTATCGCTTCCACTGGATGTCACCAGTCTTTGGAAATTGGTTGAGGTTATTCCTTTGTGTAATGAAGAAGTACGGCCATCAGAAAGGAAATTGTTTGAGAGAGGCACATTACCAAAAAAGTTGTGTCAGTTTGTTTTCTTTTTGTATTGAACACAGATCATCCCGTCTTCAAATTGATCGATTATTAACGTTTAAAAATACCTAACGTTGTATTACAAAAGTAGTTTGAAATGTTTTGGTAAAGTTTACATGTAACTTTTGATATATTTTGTAGTGACGTTGCGCAAGTTGGAAGCTGTGTTTTTCTGGATGAAAGGCGCCAAATAAATTGACATTTTGGATATATATCGACGGAATTAATCGAACAAAAGGACCATTTGTGATGTTTATGGGACATATTGGAGTGCCAACAAAATAATTTTGTTAAAGGTAAGGCATGAATTATGTTTTTATTTCTGTGTTTTGTGTCGTGCCTGCAGTGTTGAAATAAGCTACTCTCTTTGTTTACTGTTGTGCTATCATCAGATAATAGCATCTTATGCTTTCGCCGAAAATACTTTTTGAAATCTGACATGTTGGCTGGATTCACAACGAGTGTAGCTTTAATTTGGTATCTTACATGTGTGACTTAATGAAAGTTAGATTTTATATCATTTTATTTGAATATGGCGCTCTGTATTTTCCCTGGCTATTGGCCAGGTGGGACGATTGCGTCCCACCTACCCCAGAGAGGTTAAATTACCAATGGGACATTCAAAACTGTAATATCTTAAGCTTCATGGAGACGTGGCTGAACGACGACACTATCAACATACAGCTGGCTGGTTATCTTTTCTGGCGCAAGTGTTCCACTAGCGACCCACCTCGACAACATCCTGTGAAATTGCAGAGCGCGAAATTCAAATTACAGAAATATAAATATTTAACGTTCATGAAATTACATGTCATACATCAAAATAAAGCTTAAATTCTTGTAAATCCAGCCTGTGTCCGATTTCAAAAAGGCTTTACGACGAAAGCACACCATGCGATTATCTGAGGACAGCGCCCCGCATACAAAAGCATGATTTTTTCCCCCCCCAACCAGGCAGGTGCGCCACAAAAGTCAGAGATAGCGATTTAATAAATGCCTTACCTTTGAAGATCTTCTTCTGTTGGCACTCCAAAAGGTACCAGCTACATCACAAATGGTTATTTTGTTAGTTAAAGTCCTTCATTATGTCCCCAAAAACTCAGTTTAGCTGGCACGCTTCATTCAATAATCCACCGGTTTCCCTCCTTCAAAATGCATACAAAATGAATCCCAAACGTTACCAATAAACTTCTCCAAACAAGTGAAACAGCATTTATAATCAAATCTCAGGTACCTTAACACGTAAATAAACGATAAAATGTAAGACCGAGAATCGTTATTGTCTTTACCGGAGATAAACAACAAAGAACGCACTCTCATCAACGCGCATGAAAACACTACAGCCAAAATGAGAGCCACTTAGAAAAACGACAAATTCTAGCAAATTTTTCCAAAAACAAGCCTGAAACCCTTTCTAAAGACTGTTGACATCTAGTGGAAGCCCTAGGAACTGCAATCTGGGAGGATTTTGCCTCATAGTAAACATGACAGCCATTGGAAACAGTGGTAGGCTGAACATTTTTTGGGGGGGATGGTTTGTCGCTGGCCATATCAGTTCTGTTATACTGACAGACATTATTTTAACAGTTTTAGAAACTTTAGAGTGTTTTCTATCCAAATCTACCAATTATATGCATATCCTAGCTTCTGGGCCTGAGTAACAGGCAGTTTACTTTGGGCACGCTTTTCATCCGGACGTCAAAATACTGCCCCCTAGCCCAAAGAGGTTATACGCTGTATCGGCAGGATAGAATAGCGGCGTCTGGTAAGACAAGGGGCGGCTGACTATGTATTTTTGTAAATAACAGCTGGTGCACGATATCAAAGGAAGTCTCGAGCTATCGCTCGCCTGAGGTAGTGCATCTCATGATAAGCTGTTTACATACCACCACAGTCAGAGGCTGGCACTAAGACAGCATTGAATGAGCTGTATTTCGCCATAAGCAAACAAGAAAACTCACCCAGAGGTGGCGCTCCTAGCAGCCGGGGACTTTAATGCAGGGAAACTTAAATCCGTTTTACCAAATTTCTATCAGCATGTTAAAAGTGCAACCAAAGGAGAAAATGTCAAAATAATAATAAACTCCGGAGCACCTTTACTCTCCACACACACAGACACATACAAAGCTCTCCCTCGCCCTCCATTTGGCAAATCTGACCATAATTCTATCCTCCTGATTCCTGCTTACAAGCTAAAAAATTAAAGCAGGAAGCACCAGTGACTAGATCAATACAAAAGTGGTCAGAGGAAGCAGATGCTAAGCTACAGGACTGTTTTGCTAGCAGAGACTGGAATACGTTCCGGGATTCCGCCGATAGCATTGAGGAGTACACCACATCAGTCATTGGCTTCATCAATAAGTGCATTGATGACGTTGTCCCCACAGTGACCGTACGCACGTATCCCAACCAGAAGCCATGGATTACAGGCAATATCAGCACTGAGCTAAAAGGCTAGAGCTGCCTCTTTCAAGAAGCGGGACTCTAACTCGGAAGATTATAAGAAATCCCGCTATGCCCTCTGACGAACCATCAAACAGGCAAACCGTCAATACAGGACTAAGATCGAATCGTACTACACCGGCTCTGATGTTCGCCGGATGTGGCAGGGCTTGCAAACCATTACAGACTACAAAAGGGAAGCACAGCAGAGATCTGCCCATTGACACGAGCCTACCAGACGAGCTAAACTACTTCTATGCTCGCTTCGAGGCAAATAACACTGAAACATCAGAAGAAGACTCAAAAAATTGTCAAAGACTCCAGCCACCCTAGTCATAGACTGCTCTCTCTTCTACCGCACGGCAAGTGTTACCGGAGTGCCAAGTCTAGGTCCAAGAGGCTTCTAAACAGCTTCTACCCCTAAGACTCCTGAACACCTAATCAAATGGCTACCCAGACTATTTGCATTGCTCCCCCTCCCCCTCTTTTACACTGCTGCTACTCTCTGTTGTTATCATCTATGCATAGTCACTTTAATAACTCTACCCACATGTACATATTACCTCAACTAACCGGTGCCCCTGCACATTGACCCTGTACTGGTACCCCCCCTGTATATAGTCTCTCTTTTTTAACTCTTCACTTCTTATTCTTATCCGTATAACATTTCACTGTAAGGTCCACACCTGTTGTATTCGGCGCATGTGACTAATAAAATTTGATTTGACATGTCATTGCATATTTAGTTGGGTGTTGCTAAGGCAGTTCAGATATTTGCCATGTTTGTAACGAGTCATACATTTTAATGTGAGTCATGCTACTGCTAGTCAGTTCAGCCAAGATGTTAGTTAGTAATGCTAGCTCGTTAGGTCTGGTGTAGCTCACACATATTATTCTGTTCATATTGCCTGTATTAGTAGAGGCTGGTGGGAGGAGCTATAGGAGGATGGGCTCATTGTAATGGCTGGAATGGAATCAATGGAATGGTACCAAACCCATCAAACACATTTGACTACGTTCCATTGATTCCACTGAGCCCTTCCTCCTATAGCTCCTCCTACCAGCCTCCTCTGGTCTGCATATGCTCATGTTTATGGACATGTAGCCCTTTTTAGCCTGTAGCTTTCCTTGTGGCCAGTTACTATTCCATCTAGGTCGTGGTCTTGTGCGCATGCGCAGATCCTAGTTAAAATTGCAATCACATTTCAGTTGCTAGTCCAGCTACTTTCTTTCTCATTACATTGTTGCTTATCAGCAGTCATTCTCTGTTGTGTACATTCATTCGGCCTGTATGCTGAATTGTGTCTAGTCCTATAATTGTGGTATTACTTTCTGGTCATTATAGTGTTTATAGCAATGCACAGGCATTAAGTTATCACTGTATCCTACCTGGTATAAGCTATTCCCTAGCACTCATACAACATTATGCAGTATGTGCATGTGCATTATGTCTAGCTGACCAAACTCAACTCCATGGTGAAGGAAGTTTGATGAACTCCACCAAAGGAGTTGAGCAGAGGACAGGCTTTGTGGAATTCATCTCCGACTACATCGATTCGCCCAAGGTCACCTACATTATATCTTGCCTATACTGCTATTCCGGAGATGCCCTGTATGTAATTTCTTTCGATTCCTGCGTAGAACCACTTTTATACACTCTCACTACTCTGTGAGAAGTCAGTACTCAACCTGGTGTGGTAAACCAATATCTGCAATAAACCTGTTCTGAAGACTTCTGACTTGTTCTTGCCGGACATCCCTGTGGCGGCTGAATCCTGTCCACTGGTACCTATAGTTCTCTACTAGCCTATAGTATTATTCTGTAATAATGTTGTCTGTTTAGAGTGAAAAGTCTTTTTTTAATGCTGTCAGTTCACTTCATAAGGAACCTAATTGAGTAACAAAAAGCTTAAGCCCCACAGGGTATTTGGGGTTGGATGGCTATCATTATAAGTCCAGAAAACCATGCAATTACTCATTTCACAAGGTATTTAGGCCACAAATACTCCAAATTTGTAGCAATCATCGGAATCCCCTAGCAAAGACTGGGGCCACACTCTCTCACTCTCCACAGTCCAGGCCTCTTCCCCAGAGTCAACATGGAAGTCTGCTCTGCTGCTCGAGGTGCAAATCTTTCCCTTTGATTTACGATAGCAAGAAGTGATCCCTTTCCATCTTTCCCGTTCACCCCTTGCGCTCTGCCCCCTCGCAGCAGCCCGGGACTTGCAGGATGCTGAATGATGATTCCCTTGGGCACTAACACAAGGAACACACGTCGCCCTCTCCAGCTGTTGTCACTAACTACTATCTTTGAGTTTGATGGCCATTCTAACTACATTCTTCCCCCTAGCTATCACCTGGGCCAGAGAGAGCTACAAATCACAGGCCTGATGTGTTAACAGGGGGGGGGGGGGTTGTTGTGAATGACAGACTCCTCTTCTTTAGGGGCGGAAGCTCCCTCCATTTCTCTTTTCCTCTTTAACCAATCAACGCTTGTTCAAGACGAACCGCTTTCAAAGGCCTGGAGCAGTCAAAGCCGTGTCAAAAGAAACCCTGTTTCTCATCGATCAGCACACTCATCAGAAATAGTTCAGAAAATGTGTGTTGTGAGGCCGCCTACTCCTCCCGCTTTCTATCCATCATAGTCATTGCCGTCACAACAATAAAATAATGCAGATTCCAGCTGTGAACTGAGTGATGTAGATCTGAGTTTCCTACATATTGCCTCCCAAAGAGGTCACAACTGGGAAACCCAACACCACCACTATATCGTCGTTGAACCTTAATTTCCTTCCAAACAGAAATTTGGAAATTAAGGTTTCTGCCAGTTTCTTTTTGCGCAACGATTAGCTATGTCCGCTGACATAATTTGGCTTAATAACGTTGACAAATAAATGTGTAAATCTCCATTTGAATGTATTCTTCAAAAGGCCAAAAGAAATTAGAACACAATCCTTGACTCAACAGCCAAATTGAATCCCATTCCTAAATATTAAAAATTCTCGAATGAAGCCACACGATTCATAAAATGTCGAACTGAACTGCCTTTGTCAGAAACGTGAACTGATATTTTGGAGAAAAAAAATAAACCTAACTGCAACATATAATCATAAGTCAATTGACGTTTCAAAGATCAGTCTTTGTTTCTTCCACATCAACAATTTGACTGACAAGGCGCCATTGAAATAAAACACGCTGTGCACACAGGCATAACCTGTATAAATAACTTGGAGTGGTAGAAAGAATGTTGCCACATCATTGAGGGTGGGTATAAAATGGACAGTGTTTTCAGCCTGTCTTTCTTATTTTTGGCTCTCAGAACCAACATTTATGCCAAGAAAGAGAAAACCAGACTAGAAGAACATGCTATAATTTATGTCTTGAAAATGGAAGCGATGTCTGTCGAAAATAATAACTCAAAAGGTAACTCAAATGTCTCTTTTAGCGCTCTACTGGGTGAGTTCTGAGGTGACAATAGGCTTTTCCCCCTGATTAAGTTGCCGCATGCCAAGTTAGTGGGTAGTGGATGCTGCTGTTAGCGCATGGAGGAGGAATATGTTTGCTTCTGGCACTGAGCACAAATATGTGTATAGCCTGTGTGGACATAGGAAGTACAGGGGGACCAGATTCAAGGCCTGCTGCAAGAAACCAAATGATGAAATCAGTTCCCAGCAAACAGGGGACGTCCTGAGGACATCCGGCGACGTTCCCATTAGGTCCCTTAAGGGTTTCGGTGCGACGTTATCCCACTGACGTTCTGAGAACATTGCATGATGGTCCCATGGGGAACGTTCTCTGGTGGACCTTTGTCTAGTTCCCTGTAAGTAACCAGGACATGACTGAGGACCATGTCAGGAACTTTTTAGGACGTTCAAGACTTTCCTTTTACTAGTCCTTAGGGAACATTTTATGGGGAACCTTTTCATAATTCCCGGTTTGTCCTTGGGACGTTTTTAGGACGTTGTGTCATGGTCCCCTGAAGGTCCCGCGAACGTTCTTGGGAATTTGTGTCATGGTCCCCTGATGGTTTTGTCTACTTCCCTGTTTGTCTCGTGAACGTGCCCAAGGATGCTTTTAGGACATTCTTGGTACGTTGTGTCATTGTCCCTGGAGGTTTTTGTCACATGATGATTCCAGGTGTCCCAAACCATTATAAGTAAAGTAATGAAATGGTATGGGGTTTTTAAGGTAAGTGATATGCTGTTCAGCTAAAACGATATTTAAAGATATTTAATCAATGACAATATGATTACATTTGACATAAACACTTAGTACGGTCTTTTCAATATGACCCCAACTTGGTTTTGCTTCTTGATTTGGGGTATGCTGATCTTTCTGTTGTGCCACAAAGTCGGTATAATTTCCCAACCTCCCGAGTGGCGCAGTGGTCTAAGGCACTGCATCGCAGTGCTAGCTGTGCCACTAGAGATCCTGGTTTGGGTCCAGGCTATCGCAGCCGGCCGCGACCGGGAGAACCATGGGGCGGCGCACAATTGGCCCAGCGTCGTCCGGGTTAGGGGAGGGTTTGGCCGGCAGGGATGTTCCTGTCCCATCGCGCACATGGACTCCTGTGGCGGGCCGGGCGCAATGCAAGCTGACACGGTCGCCAAGTGTACAGTGTTTCCTCCAACACATTGGTGCGGCTGGCTTCCGGGTTAAGCGGGCGTTGTGTCAAGAAGCAGTGTGGCTTGGCTGGGTTGTGTTTGGGAGGACGCACGGCTCTCGACATTTGCCTTTCCCGAGTCCGTACGGGAGTCGCAGTGATGGGACAGGACTGCAACTACCAATTGGATACCACAAAATTGGGGAGAAAAATGGGTTAAAAATAAATCAAATATATAGATTCAAAAAAATTACAATAATTCAGCAGTCCCCTACACATTCATTAATTATAATCCATCACAGCCCTTAATTACAATAGCAGTGCAGATGGCACTCATGTTATCAGTTATTTACAACTATTCTCTCATTGATTTAATTTACTTATTTCAGCAATTTGAGGGTTTTCTGTATAGTTGTCTAATGTTGGTGGGGGAAATATTATTCAGGGACCAACTGGGAACTATGCAAAATCTTCAGCGGACCATGACACAACGTCCCAAGATCATACTCTGGGACGTCCCCGGGACCAACCGGGAACTAGACAAAACCTCCAGGGAACCATGACACAACGTCCCGATAACTTTTGTTGACAATTTCTTGATGTCCTAACGACTCATTATTGTTTGCAGGATTAGTGCCTGGGATCAGATCAGTAGCCTGTCAAAATAGCTTCCACTCATACTTAGAAAAATACCTAATTTAGGACAATAACTAATTTAGGACAATGCCATACATGGCAATAGGTTTTTAGCTAATTTCAAATACTTTGTGTAAACATTAATTTAATATACAATATTTTCCATTATAAATGACAGCGATAAGTTAAAACTGATTAAAATGGGAATCTTACAGCTAGAAATAGGCAAGGCATTTCAGATCAGAAAAATTTACATTTTTATTATATTCTGACAATTACAAACTCAGTGATTAAACTTCAGGCTCTCGTCTGCTACTAACATTACCCTAACCGTCCCAGATAGATATGATGGACCTCCCCTTTCTTGTTTTTTCCTGGTATTTCGTTGGAGATTGCTGAGTACATGGTGAACATGCCTCCTCCAAACGGTCCATGACCTGTCTTGGCCAAGTAGCAGAGGGGGTGTGCGTCCCAATGGCACCCTATTCCCTACATAGTGCACTACTTTTGGCCAGAGCCCTATGGGCTCTGGTAAAAGTAGTGCACTGTATAGGGTGCCATTTGGGACACAGATAGGGAGGACTCCGTCCAAGCACAACATGTGCACAAGCAGGATCAGAATTCCATCCTCTGCAATTTCATTCTCATAAAAAATAGGACAAAGAGGAATCTAGAACACTTCAGTCTTCTTGTGTGTATTTATCAATAGTGTGTTTGGCAAGCTAAGAAAACAACCTAGATTTGACATTTTTTTTCTTTCGCAAACCGTTCGGTCACACTTTAATTAATCAAAAGTGCTTAGAAAACATTTTGGAGGGCAAACGGCTTTGCAAACACCAGTCTTCTGCTAACAGAAATTCAAAACGTCTATGGGTCTAATGGTCCTGTCCAAATGTCCTCTCTCTATTGAAAGCGTAAAAGAACAATACCCATTTTATTTGCCACATGAATGTGAGGAATGTTGAGTGTATTGAAGTGCACGTCCATGTACGTATGTTTTGGAAGTGATGTCTCTTTGTCTTAATAGCAGACCGGTGAGGTAATGATGATACAGAACCACAAAGTCAGCAAGTTTACCCACTAAATTCCCTTTCCCTAGAGACTACAGTCAAACCTACCACAGCTGCATCCGAGCTTCTTTGGAATAGACCGCTGCTCAGAGGTCAGGCTGTGGGGGGTCAGATTTTTGGCCCCATCGAGACATTCAATGAGAGGACAGTGACGTACAACAGCCTCCCTATTCAAAGCTGTTTGAAGGTCAAAAGGTTTTCCTGAGCCCACACTAATCCTTAGAGAAAGTAGGGCAGAAACCTGCCTGACCAGGCAGCTTTAGAGAGAGTAGAATTTATTAATAAAACAAGACTTACTGACCTTTACTGGGTCACAGTGATTTAGTTTTTTTAGTAACAGCAAAGTTAAAGTGAAAACAAAATCTGTATCCGAAATGGCAACCTACGCCCTATATATAGTGCACTAGTTTTGATCAGACCAAATAGGGCTCTGGTGTTCAAAAGAGGTCAGTAAACCATATAGGGCCAGGGGTCGGAACCGGTTAAAAAAACAAAACTGAAAATAATAACTTTTCAAGGAACAGAACCAGAACAGGGAACGAAAGTGATCTATACCGTTCCAGAAATAAACGTTATTTTTGAAAGCATGGGATCCGGTTAATGACATTATTTTATGCTCCGGGTATTTTTTCCAGTTCCACAACAACAACAAAAATGCAACAAAGCACCTATGCAAAGTCCTGCCTCTGTCAATCAGAAACTTCATCCAGTATCTGCCTGCCAGCTGAACATCTTTGCCTGTGTGTGTGTGCGTGTGTGTGTGTGTGTAGGCTACCTGCCCCTCCCCCTCTGAAGCACAGCTGTAGCCTACTAATGTTACAAGTTTGATTCAGAATATAGGGAGAGATTTTTAAATTAGAGAAGAAAGGGTTAACTTTTTCAATGCTAGTTAGGGATACTATAGCTATCACATTTCACGTGTTATTGATTCTGGTGCCGCTGTTAGCTAGCTTGCTAGCTAGCTCTGGTCCAACGACTCTCAAGTTCAAAGACATTCAAAGTTCCATAGAAGCCGCTCCTCTGTAGGTATAGCTCTGTGGGCCTAATTCAGATAATGCATGGCTTAACAAGATTCCCAGCACTTCAAGCCAAGCCTCCTCCTCCACCCTCTCAACACCTGCAAAACGTAAGTTGTGTATCACGTCCTACACTTGTCTTTCCATCACGTATGTAAACAACTCACTGAGCTATAGCTATAGCTATGGGGGGGGTTCGAACCGGTTCAGAACTTTATTTTGCTGGTCGGAACAGGATATATAGTTCGGTTCAGAACTAAACTATTGGAAATTCATTTAGGTTTCAACCTCTGTAGGGTGCAGCCAAAATGTGAAGCAGTAGCTGTTTCACCGCTTTAAACCCAAAGTCACCATCCATCCAGAATGATGAGAATGAGATAAAAACCACCTCCTTCGGTATCTAACCCACCACACCACGCAACAGTGCATTCCTCTCCCTCAGCTGAGTCACAGGATTCAGTGTTTAAGCAGACATCTGGCCCCCTGCAGAGTCCACTGGCCCGTGACTTCTCTTCTACACATTCCATCCTACTGAATGAAGCCTCACGTCCAACACATTTATGTAATGAGAGGAACGTTCAAAGAGGCTGCTGCCCAGCCAGAGACACACATAAATGCCTCCTGGTTAACCCCGGTTACAGCATCCGGCTGGATAACCACATCTACACTAACCTACTTGTTGTGACTTACCTGAACTGAAGCTTTTGTGTCTCCCTGTGACCTGCCAAGTAGGCCTACACAGAAACGTTTCTAGCTGGGATCCAGTCTCAGTTGAGACCTAATAGTGGGTTCTGAGTCTAGTATCCACCATGTGGTAAGCACTGAGTAAGAGGCAGTGTTGGGGAAAAAAAGACAAACAGTGTCTAGGAGATGATGAGAGCATCTCAACATCTCATGAACTTAAAAGCGCCTTGCGGTGACCCCCCTGTTCATTTGGCATTTATGCCACCACAAGACCACATGGACCATTGGTTTTGTTGCAAAACAACGTTTTGAGCTTCTCAGTCGCACTTAAATCTGAGCTAACGTGGTTTTCATGATTGTCCAAAAATATATGTTTCTTTATCGGCGGGTGTACCGACAAACACTCGGGAGACCGGCGGTATTATGGGAGGCTGCAGGACTGTGTGGTAACGAAGGAAAAAAACAACCACTTAGTTGCCTTGTCACTTTAAGCAAAGCTGAAGACCAACCTACGGCAAGGGCTTTCAACCAACGGGGTAGGCAACTCAGTCATTTGTTGCTCAAGCAATTTACGCAATTTTTCGCACAAAAAAAGCAGAGCCTTGGGTAGAATAAACTAGACGTTGATGTCCGCCTTAATTGTCAGAGACAAGAGGACTGTCTGGCTACATACATAGCCATTAGAGGAGAATGTGGCCCAGAGAAGAAATACTGTACCTCATGGAGATTGTTGATATCCTCTGTTAGATCACAGAGAGAAAATTACTTTGGGTAACACTTCACATATAAAGAGTATAAAGGGTGAGTAAGTAAGTCGTTTTTTTTAACAGTCTATAAAGTTTGTATAAAATCCTTTCATAAACCATTTAACAAACCATTTATAAAGTGGTACCTACAAGGTATTTAAAACAGTAATTGATGTAGTGACATACCCTCGCCTTCTTCCTCCTTCTTTGGAGGATTGGCGATGTCTTCTCTCCTCTTTTTGATGGCCAGTAGGTCCTTCTTCAACTGGCGAGACTCTTGACGAAGCTCGTCGCTGTAAAGGGAACAGAGGAGTTAACATTCAGGTAAACCACAGATCAAAATCAGGTATACCGCAGGTGACAGCATCAAAATGTACCGAAAAAACAAAAGTCATCTACAGATGGCTCTACAGCAAATCAGACTGACTGAAGAGAGCAAACACTACTGCGATCGGGGAACCCAGGTGCATTTGACTTTTCAGTGACGTGGTATAGTTATAGCTTAAATTCTAATTTATTTATCCAGAACTTTCTACAGCAGTCCACTGTTCTGGGTCTTGACAAACAAACACCTATTGTTCCAAGTTACCTACTTCAAGCTTCTCACAATACAATTAGCATGTGGAGTGTGTGCGAGAGCACTGAGCCGTCGTAAAATGAACAGTAAAAAAAAAAAAACACACAATGATCATAGGCAGCGCTTCTATACAGTTTGAGGGTTGAAATATGTACACTAAAAACGAGCTCCAATAAATCGAGTGGCGCCTTATTATGAAGAGTGTTCACGCGGCCTTCCAGGCAGGCCAGGGTTCTGGCACCACTAGAAGGGATGTTGTGGTTGAGTGGGTACAACACAGCCCCATAAAACCCCTGCAGAGAAAAGTCCATCTCTCTCTGAGTAACAAGTTAGTGATCCCTACTGCGGCCGTGGACCAAATGAACTCGATGAAGTGCTTGAGACTGGGGAAACTGGCACCAAATTGCCTCCAATTTGTTCCCAGTTAAAAAGGCATGTCCTCGGTTGGTTTGTAAAAACTGTGGCTGGCTGGCTATATTCATACCCTTCGCAAAATAATAATTTATTTCAGTCGCTTCCTTTATCATAACTTGCTTCCTACATTTATTTATATAGACTACAATTACAGTAATACAACACCAAGGGGTGTTACCTTCAGATGGACTCAAATATGTTTCAATTTCATGGGAGGCTATAAACCTGAAATGACACTTACCAATGATACAGTAGCCCAAAATACTCAGACCTCAGACAGAGAGGAACAGACTTCAAGACATAACCAGCGGTAAGTAGTGGATCTATAAATAAAGTACGCCTCAATTACTGTGCTGAGCCCGAATGCACATTCATACACTGCAAATGTTCAAGTGTGATTGTCCGGTCTTACTGACCCTGAATGAGACGACCTGAAACAGTGATAAAGTCAGGCCATTGAGGCCAAGGCATGTCCGGACCCAGGTCCAGAAATCCTGGGTGTGAGCTGAGGTCTCTGCTGGCTGGCTGCCCAACGCCCAGCTAGGAGAGGGAGAGGAAAGGAGAGGCTAGAGAGGAAGTCTGCTCCCAGTGCCAACAATCCTCCTCATACTGTTCCCTTTAACATGACTGACTGAGACAGAGGCTGCTAAGTACAGACCAGTTATCTGATGTTGGGAGATAATAGTATTTATACAAAGCCTGACTGCTCTGTTTGGGTCCTTTTGCAGAGCACAGGTAACACGGGTAGGTAACACAGGTAAGCTTCAGCCTGGCTGGGCCCCAGCTCAGAAACACATCCAGGTAGCATCTCTCCAAACAATGGCTGCCTTTGTTTCTCTGAACACCTTTTTTACTCTCTCTCTCTCTCCCTCTCCCCACCTTCTATTCCTCATTATGTACTCCCCCAGCTCTCCTTCACCCCTCCATTGCTCCTTAGAAGCTCTCGGGGGGGCATCAAACTAGCATCAAACTTAGTGACGTCTGATATGTTGACCTTGTAAAATGTATTATTGTGGTAAACTAGATCCCGCTGTGTCTCTTCCATGTCGGGCTCCCTGCTGTCTCTAAGTAGGGGCTCAGGTATAGGAGGCCTATAAGGTACAGTATGCGTGAACCAGACACAGCTAGACATGGTGTTGGTTCGTTCAATGTTATTTCTCCTCTTTAGGGGCTTAGGTATGTGAGCCTCAGACACACAGCCAGCCAGACATGGCGCTGGTATGTTTTCCCTCTCTTGGGGCACAGGTATAGGAGGTATTTGAGGTCTGTGAGTCTCAGACACAGCTAGGCATGGGGTTGTTGGTATGTTTCCCCTCTCTATCCAGCAGAGACACTGTCAGAGCTGAGGTGGTAGACCGAAGACATCCTGGAACTCTGCCGGAGGCCTTTGTCGCCTGCCCAGTGTCCCGTCTCAGTCTCACATCCATCTCTCTGTGTCTCCCGGTGTCTCAGAGCTCGTCTTGGGGAGCCGGGCTGAGTGGACTACGACATGAGGAGTTAAGTAAGGTAAGGTCAAAGCTGAGGAGTTACGTAAGGTAAAGTACTGTATGTAAACATGTGTAGCTAAGGCAGTGGGTAAGGTCAGATCACATTAGTTCAAGATGGAGGAGACGAACAAACAGCATAATGTTTGCTGACCATGTTAACCTTTCACATTTGCTTTGTTTTGTACACCTTGATAGCCGTCAGCTTAACTGGGCAAAACAACTCTGGGCCTGCTAGCTGTTGATACGGTAACTACACAAGCTCAGATTTATCAGCACAGAAATCTATGGAGTTTGAAATGAAGAGGCTATATATTCTACTGGGAGGGAGGTGGGACACACACTTCTGACTGAGTGATCATTTTCTGCTTGCCTTGACACGCTGCAATTTGCAAAACAAGAGAGACATCTCCAAGGCAACTGCCAAACAATGGTGCCGCGGGCAGACCCCCGTGCCAATAAAGGAGAGGGGCCAGAGAGGACGGGAACGAGGAGGGAAGAGAGCCAGCCAGCAACACCTGTTCATTCACTCCTGGGGGCTCAGCACATTCCACACAAAGCCCTCCAACACTGCAACACACTGATACACTGACACTGGAGATTATATTGTTTCTGTCAGCAGCAAACAGGTAAACTAACTACTCTGCCCCCATCCGCCTGTCTGTAGGGATGACAGTATTGTAGGGCGTGTTCCTGACAAAAAAAATTATTGTTTGACCAACAGTCGTCTGTTCTTTCAACCAATCGATTGGTCACAATTTTAAAATGTGTATTTAAAAAAAATATATATAGACACATCAAATCAACTTTTTATTTTATTTAACTGGGCAAGACAGTTAAGAACAAATTCTCATTTACAATGACGGCCTAAGAACAGTGGGTTAACTGCCTTAAGGCAGTTATGCACTATATGCACTGAGGTTGTCTGATGCTTTAAGCACACTGTTCGATTAAATAATTAAGACACAAACTGACTAGAGGTAGTCCGAGCCCAATTGATTTGATTGTGCCGCGCCGGGCTCAGACTGTGTGATAATCACCCGTTGTCTCTCTCTCCTCCCTGCTGCAGTGACCACCACAGAACATCAGTGTTTATAGCGCTGTCCGTGTTGCTGGAAGATAATTACAGCCATTTCTGACTGAAAAGTTCTGTTACCGAAATCCCTCATTTGTTTAGGAAAAACATTCCCTATTCCCTCAACCATTGCTCTTTACGTGACACATGTATGCATCACATGCACGTGACCAATAGGGCCTGACCTATAGCATAATCACATCAATAAATTGGTTATAACAATGTTTATATTTTTTTATTTAACAAGGCAAGTCAGTTACGAACAAATTCTTATTTACAATGACGTCCTACCGGGGACTAGTGGGTTAACTGCCTTGCTCAGGGGCAGAACAAAAGATTTTTACCTTGTCAGCTCTGGGATTCGATCCAGCAACCTTTGGGTTACTGACCCAATGCGCCTACCCGCCAGGCTAACTGGTGTGTGTGTGTGTGTGTGTGTGTTTACACAGGCAGTCCAATTCTGATCTTTTTATCACTAATGGTCTTTTGACCAATCAGATCAGCTCTGAAAAAGATTTGACGTGAAAAAGATCTGATGTGGGAAAAAAGGTCAGAAATGAGCTGCCTGTGTGTCTCCGTCACCAGATCTCAACCTAGTTTAACACCTATGGGGCGGTGCCTGAGACAGCGTTTTTTCACCACCATCAACAAACCACCAAACGATGGAATTTCTCGTGAAAGAATGGTGTCACATCCCTCCAATAGAGATCCAGACACTATGTCGGTGCTTGCTTTATTTTGGCGGTAACTTTTATCAGGGCCGTAGCTACATATGAGGACCCCCCCCAAAGTTAGAATAGTAGAATACACAAGGTGCAATTTAGAAACATGGTTGTGCATCAGCAGTTTGCTATTTGTGAGTCACTGACAGTCACTCAATTAGCCCATGTCAGTTAAGATTTTTTGATTGTTAAATTAGTCTAGCCAGCTATCTAAACTTGTAATCATGGCCGAATTACCGACCGGGCAGTCAAGGCACATGCCCAGGGGCTCTAACCTCCAAGGGGCCCCCATTGATTTTGTTTGTCACGCTCACTCAGATATCATATTAACATGCCCTAAGTCATGGCAGAATGTGTAGAATTGCAGTAAATCCATTTTTAAAATAGCAAAAAATTACTCCCTAATCCATGACAAAATGTGTAGAAATGCAGGAACTTAGTTAAACTGCAACAACAACAAAAGTCATGCAAAGCAAACGTATTTGTTTACCTTTTGTTAAATTAGAGTCTAAGCCCTGTCTAAGCGTTGGGAGGGTTCTACGAAACTATATGGAATTGTTTTAAGAAGGTCATACCAAGGATAATTTTGCTCCTTGATTTTGAATTAACACCCCTTGAAGTATACCTTTTGTTAATGAAAAAGTTATTTGATGAACATTTATTTTTGGCGTTACTGCTATTAGCCCATTCAAATGCATTGAATAACAGATTCACTTCATGGAACAACATAGTCCCCCCCCCCCCCCAATTTTTTTTTCCAAAAATAAGTTTGTTGTAAAGTGTCTGTTCTATATCTGACTGATTTTAAATTTATTTAACCCCTTATTTTTGGCACGAAACAGTCTCCATACTGTAAACATTGTACTTCCATTCAATTTCTCCCACTGGTAACGGGGGACCTTCAGAGGAGTCTTGTGAGGCCTAGAGATGTACGTGCGCGTGAGTGTCTCACCTTTCCACAGAGGGGTCATATTAGTGTGTAGCCCAAACTGTTGGGACGCTAACAGACAGAAGTTGGCAGATCGGCTGTACAGACAAGTCCCAAGACGCTTGTGGGGGTCGAAGAGCAGAACACCATCGTCTTCGTGAGAATCTCATCTTTCCATAGAGTCATAATAGTGTGTAGGCCAAACCGTTCGGCCACTACAGGCGATTTTATGAGAAGACCGATTTTCGGGATGTCTCATGGTCTGACAAACACCGCTCTAGCTCTGTTACATTTCACCGTAGATGCCGGACGTGAGACATAGGCGGATGCGGTGGACTGACACGCACGCAAAGCAAAACAACATTTTTACGGGGATTTCTTTTATTATGCTAATTAGATTTCCACTGGGGCGCGGACTTCGACCTTAGGGGGTTAATAAAATACTTTTCCTGCTGACAGATCCCTCTGTACGTATTAAATGATGGTTTTTAAAATCACAGTGCTGAGTTAATGTGAAGTGGCTAATCGTATAGCTAACAGGCTATGTGTTTGTAGATGGACTGAGGTGGCTGAAGATACAGCAACCAACGTGATAGCGCTACCAATGTGAGGCTCCCATCGGACCTCACTGAAACTCAGACCCTGGCTACGGCCCTATTGCCTGCATATAGGTTATATATACACTGCTCAAAAGAAGGACCGCTACCTCCGCCTTTGTGCAAGGAGGAGCACTGCCAGAGCCCTGCAAAATGACCTGCAGGTAGCGGTCCTTCTGCTGGGTTGTTGCCCTCCTACGGCCTCCTCCACGTCTCCTGATGTACTGGCCTGTCTTCTGGTAGCGCCTCCATGCTCTGGACACTACGCTGACAGACACAGCAAACCTTCTTGCCACAGCTCGCATTGATGTGCCATCCTGGATGAGCTGCACTACCTGAGCCACTTGTGTGGGTTGTAGACTCCGTCTCATGCTACCACTAGAGTGAAAGCACCGCCAGCATTCAAAAGTGACCAAAACATCAGCCAGGAAGCATAGGAACTGAGAAGTGGTCTGTGGTCACCACCTGCAGAATCACTCCTTTATTGGGGGTGTCTTGCTAATTGCCTATAATTTCCACCTTTTGTCTATTCCATTTGCACAACAGCATGTGAAATTTATTGTCAATCAGTGTTGCTTCCTAAGTGGACAGTTTGATTTCACAGAAGTGTGATTGACTTGGAGTTACATTGTGTTGTTTAAGTGTTCCCTTTATTTTTTTGAGCAGTGTATATATAAAAGCGTATATAGCCGGAGTAAATACGCAAAATCAGATTTCAAGAAGTGGCAAGATGTCACAAACGGCCTCCAAAACAGACCTGCTAACAAATGAGAATGAGCCAGAGCAGAACCGTACAGTTAAAAATAACAGAAACACCACAAGGTGAGCACTAGTTTCAACCAGCCCAAGGGGAGGTCTCCGTGGGTATTCATTTAGCCAGATGAAAAATAACTCAGTAGTGAATACAGTGGCCTTCTGTTAGCAGGACCATCCCAGCCTCTCTCTCACACACTCTGTGTTAATGAGACCAGGCTTTGACGAGATGCCAGAGTGTGCCCTCTCTCTCTCTGACTCCCTCCCTCCTTCAGATCTATCAGCCGGGGGGGGATGGGGGAGTCAAGAGACATCCATCCATCCACTCCACTCCACCTCCTTCAACCCTCCTTCCCAACCGGAGCACAATGCCAGCCATTCAGCAGCACCTCCCCACCTGCCAGCAGGGAAGGACTGGGACTGTCATCCCACAACACGAAGGAGGGGAAAGAAAGAGAGAGACAGAGAAGAGAGAGAGACGCATGTCTAGAACTAGCCTATCTACATTAAACGTCCTCCCTCTCCTCTTTTCTGAGCAGATTGAAGTAGGAACAGGTTTTCGTCATTCCTCTCTGCTGGGCCAGGCGGCTTTCGGCCTCTCAGGGGCTGCCAGCGATTGTCGCTCATTCGGACAATTCAAATAAGCGAAACCCAGGGTGCTGTGGATGATTTACTTTTCATAAAGAAAGCACACAAAGTGACTGGCTACGGCCCAGTCAGCCGCTCGCTCTCTCTCTTTAACCCCGCCAGCTCCCAAGAGGAACCCTCAGCTCAGACAGACAGAGAAAGGGAGGGATTCCAATCCCTCGGAGCAGCAGTCAAAACCAGGCCTCTGGTATACCATAGAGATTGGGATGACAAACAGTAGGATTACAAAAATATCTAAACCTTTACATTTGAGTTATTCAGCAGACACGCTTGTTCGGCAGACACTCTTGTTCGGCAGACACGCTTGTTCGGCAGACACGCTTGTTCGGCAGACACTCTTGTTCGGCAGACACTCTTGTTCGGCAGACACTCTTGTTCGGCAGACACTCTTGTTCGGCAGACACTCTTGTTCGGCAGACACGCTTGTTCGGCAGACACTCTTGTTCGGCAGACACTCTTATCCAGAGCGACTTACAGTTAGTGCATGAATCTTCAGATAGCTAGGTGGGACAACAACATATCATAGTAAGTACATAATATGTCTTAACTCTTCAAAGTTTTTTTTTTTTTTTTTTTTTAAGGCTTCAGACACCTCCTTAACACGGGCAGGGACTCTGCTTTCCTAGTGTCAGTGGAAAGCTCTTTCCACCATTGGGGTGCCAGGACAGAGAAAAGCTTTGACTGGCCTGAACGCGAGCTGACCCCCCAGTAGGGGTTGGACGGCCAAGAGGTGGCAGAACGGAGTGCTCGGGTTGGGGTGTATGGTTTGAGCATAGCCTGAAGGTAGGGAGGGGCAGTTCCCCTTGCTGCTCCGTAGGCAAGCACCATATAGTGGATTCGAGCTTCGGCTTGGTTCAAAGCCAAGCAGGACGGTGAGGAGGAATCTGACCACAGCACCAGCAGCAGCACAGACAAGAATCTGCATGACTGTGCAGAGAAGGAGAGAAGCAATGTGTGTATCCCTCTCCTACCAAGTAGGCTAAATTACCCACAGGTTCCTCATTCCATTCAGCCCATCAAACACATAAAGAGTCCTAAACACACAGATCTATTTCCCGAGAGAGAGACAGACAGACAGAAGGAGAAAGAAGGAAGAGAGACAGAGAGAGAAAGACAGAGAAAGCAAGAGAAGAGAGCGAGAGAAAGACAGAGAGAGTGCTCCGTGCTGGATAGACATGCAAGGTCGGGCCAGCAGAGATGTGTAGACCTGGCAGTTCCAAAACACACAGGACCTTGCTGCCAGGAACTGGATTATCTACAGCGGTTCTCCACTAGAGTCCAGTGCTTCCTGATTCCCATTACCTTTCTCTGAGAGACCCCTGGGTTATGACCAATCACAACAAACAGGTGCAGCCAATTAGCCACACAGTGTCACTTGTGTGTGTGCGTTTGGTGTCCAGGGTAAGGCCACTTGGGCTTAGATAATTGGTGTCTGTTGTCCCAGTTAATTGCGAGTTCCATTGTCTGCTGAAGGAACGTCTAGTGAAACAACAACGGTCTGGCCAGCCCTCCTCCAGGAGAGGTACTGGGTCGTCGTGGTGACCAGGTCTTCAGTCACCTAGTCAGTCAGGAAAAGGCCACATCTCAATCTGTTAAAGATCAACAGTCATTACAGACTTTTCTTCACACACACTGAGACAGACCACCCCCTGGACTGGCTGACAGGCCTAGACCTTAAAAAGGCCCAGCCAAAGATATTTCTCAGTTAAAACATGATTAAGATTGGAAAAAGACTGGTCATGGTTATTCTCTAGTAACAGAGTACATAGAAACAAGTTAAACGTTGGGCCTGACACGAGTTGTTTCTTCCTGATTCAGGGTTGAATTCAGGGCTAATCTCTCAAGAACGACCAGGTAGTGAGAAGAGGGGAAAGACGGGGAGAGATAGATATACACTGAGTATACAAAAGATAAAGAGCATCTGCTCTTTCCATGACATAGACTGAAAAGCTGAATCCAGGTGAAAGCTATGATTCCTTATAGATGTCACTTGTTAAATCCAATTCAATCAGTACAGATGAAGGGGAGGAGGCTTGTTAAAGAAGGATTTTTAAGCCTTCTTTAAAAACATGGGTTGTGTATATGTGCCATTCAGAGGGTGAATGGGCAAGACAAAAGATTTAAGTGCCTTTGAGTAGGTGCCAGGCGCACCGGTTTGTGTCAAGAACTGCAACAACGCTGCTGGGTTTTTCCCGCCCAACGGTTCCCCGTGTGTATCAAGAATGGTCCACCACACAAAGGACATCCAGCCAACTTGACACAACTGTGGGAAGCATTGGAGTCAACATGGGCCAGCATCCCTGTGGAACGCTTTCGACACCTTGTAGAGTCCATACCCTGACGAAATGAGGCTATTCTGAGGACAAAATGGGGGGGGTGCAACTCAATATTAGGAAGGTGTTCCTAATTTTTTGGTAGACTCAGTGTAAATAGAGAGAGAGAGAAAGGCAGAGAGAGTGCACGCTTGAGAGAAAGAGAAGAGAAAGAAAGAGCGCAAGAGAGCCAGGGTCTTGTTGGCAGAGCCAGTCAACTAAGGCTGTGTCCCAGAGCCATATGGAAGCGTTTTGCTTCCCCAGTCATGCCCCGTCGGGTTTAACAAAAGTGGCGGCTAGTCGGCTACCACATGCACTGCTTTTGGGACTCACTTCAATATATATATATATATTTTTTTTTTTATTAACTCCCGCAAAGAGGCCCCAGGCACTTCATATAGAGACCGGATTTAATCAATAGGAATGGTGACGAGGTGTTGAGCTCAGATCTCTCTCTGGTGAATGCTGTGGAGGTGAGAGGGATTGATATATAGCTATATATAGCTGTATCATGGGGTTGATATACAATAATGGATAATGATGTGGTAAGTATATACCGGTGTTGTAAAAACTGTCCGCACCCAACCAAACAGTCTGAGTATTTCTAGAGATTTACAGATTTATTACCCTCTCCTTTAATGGACGGGACCAAATTACAGTTCCCTCTTCAATTCCCATCCTGTCATAGTAAATATACATTATGATTTTAGATCTCTCCTGAAAACACCTCAGACTGATTACGTCACTTGATGCTGAGGAAAATGGAATGTTGTCTGGCCGTTTGGCAACAACGGGAAACAATTGCCTGGCAATATGGTAAAGAAGTTTTGTGTAGATGTGAAAAATATTTTTCCGTGAGATTCCTAATTTTCGCGGTCGTCTCAAACTTGACTTTTAACGTCTCCACCTGAGGCCTGCTGGATAGCACCCACGACCATCCTTCAGTTTTATCCCCTGCAGTTGAGCATAAAAGAATTACTCAGCGGGCCAAACAATAAAAATACACTCTTGTGGTCTGAAACAATATCTCAGAGAGAAAGGAGGAAAGAAAGAGAGAGAGACAGAGAGGAGAGATTCTTCAACAATGCCCCCTTTGTCCCGGCCCAACACTGTACTCTACCTACCAGCCTTCTCTTTGACTCTGTGCCAACACAAACCACGGTGCTGGGGTACAGGCCTACAGCCAAACAATCTACGCTTGTGTTTAATATACTACAGTCTGTCTGCATTGGCCTACCTGTCAGTCAGATGCACACACACACACACGCGCACACACACACACACAGCTGACTGGCTGGGCCGGGGCCGAGTCCTTATCCCATTGGGTAATTGAGAGGTAACACAACACAATGCTAGATAACAGTTTATGATAAGGCTGGTTCTGTGTGGTAATCAGCAGTGGCATTGAGACAACCATGTCACATGCTTATTAAAAACACTATGTTTCCTCCACCAGTAACTAATTTTGGACAACAACCTTGATGTTACAAAAACTGTCACGGCCGTTTTCTCTGCCCGGCTCGGTCTGTCTGACTCTCTTTCAGCCCTGTTTGCTTGCTCTCTCTCACAGTGTTGGCAGACTGATGTTTGCCTCTCCTACAGTGGAGTAAGGCATGTGGTGCGGGTGACAGCATTTCTCTTCCACCTAGCGGGACCTGGCTGCAGTGGACAGGCTGAGTTCATTGATGTGGGGCCAGTGGCCCGAGGCGAGTGTGTGTTAGCAGTGAGGGGGTTCTGCTTGGCTGAGAGGGTGTCACTAGTCCTCATCAACACCCTAGCATGGTGATTCCTCATGAGACTAGAACAACAACAAAAAAGACCATGATTTGGGGGATTTTCACAAAATGTAATCCATAGAATGGTCCTTTGGAGGAAGGAATGTTGACATATTTGGCATTTGTATCTTAAAGCCTAATTGAGAAAGAATGAATTGAAGTTTAGTGACAACATTTGTGACATGTTGGCCTTACCCAGGCCTCCTTTAAACATTCCATGATGTTCAATCTGTAGGTGCTACAAAGCAAACATTGGTGTCATATGAAGCTTAACTGTAATAGGAGTAGCATTTAGACTTCAATAACAATTTTCTTACATGCATTTATGAATATTGAAAAACAAACATGAATCGAAAACACCAAATCTTAGATTTGGGATTTGTAATTTTTTATATACATTGTTGAACATAATATAGTCCACGGGCATATCAACATTCCACAGTAGGATCTCTTCTACTTTTAGAGTTACGATCCAATATGTAAGCATTAACAACAGCGTGAATGTCAAAATGATCATCCTCTGCTGGTGATACAGGATGTGCTATGACACAAGTAAAAGGAGGCCTGGGATTGGTTACATTATCTACTATGCCAATTTCTCTGTATAAAAATGGGCCACATCTTTAAAACTAGCAGAGATCCCTCACTGGAACTTCGATATGCCAACAGAGTCTTTTATGTTCAACAATATATTGCATTTTTCCCCTAAATCTCTAATGGCATATGTCTAAATTGCTCATGGTATATGTTCAATATTCATGTGAATATTTCTCAATATGAATTAATTAATGTAAGAAAATTGTTATTGAAAAGAAAATGCTGCGCATATTACAGAGCAAGAGGTAAAGCTTCATATGACACCAATGTTTGCTTTGTAGCACCTGCAGACGAAACATTATGGAATCGTTAAAGATGCACTTTGCAGAAATCACTATGCCATTTCCTGGTTGTAAAAATTCTAACAGTTCGCTTCATTTTAGTTTTGTGACAAAACAAGCAAGTATAATGTAGATAATCATTGTACCATCTAAAAAGCTGTGAAATATAATTTCCATAACCAACAATATTGTACTTTCAGCTGGTGTTCAAAATCGTAGGTAAAAGACACGAAACTTAAACTTAAGAACGGGAAGCATAGAAATAGCACACATAAAACAGATTCACTGCTTCTTAGACTTGTTTTCAACGAGAATGGCAGATCTATAACACACACTTCTATGTTACATATTGCAGCTTTAAAAGGAGGCCTGAGTAATGCCAACATGTCACAAATATACCAACTTTAATACATTTTTCCACAATTATGCTATAGATACAAATGTCAAATATATGTTAACAATCCTTCCTCCAAAGGACTCTTCTATGGATTACATTTCTTGAAAATGTAAAGAATTATGATATTTTTTGTTATATTTTCATGAGGAATCACCCAGCATAAGTACCTCCGACCCTCTGATTCATTCATTCATGGTCACCAAAAGTAATTGCCATAAAAATGTATTTTACAACAATCAGTGTTTAATCAGAGATGGCGTTTGTCATTGTAATTATCTTGTCACTTGTTAACACTGTACTTAGCTACAGTAGTGAGCAAGGAGTAAGGAGTCATTGTTGAGTTTTCAGTGTTGGTATGTAGCCTACGACATAGCCAGTCCATAGGATTAATGATGGCCATTACTTCAAAGCCGCTGAATCACACTGCTCTATCGCTACGACGAGGTCCTTTGGTATGTTCAGTCATACTGCATCATCACGATTATCACAAGATACCTTTGAAAACCTATCGGAACAGATTGAACGAAAAGCTCTGTCTCTTTTATCACGGATTTCCTTGTGAACTGAACCAACCTGTCAACTAGCTGGACATTGAGTTGGGGCTTTTAAAGCAGTAGTATATCCAGTGCATAGACAGACTGAGCTCCCTTGTCCATGCAGTGCTACATCGCCTCCCCATGGCCAGTCTAAAGAATTACAACTACTGTACCACTGATTTGACATCACTTTCTCTTGTACGCTACCGCCACCTGTTGGACACCAAGTCAGATTTCTAATCAGCTGTTGTGGTAAAGACAAAAAGCGGCCTAAACTAAGAACACTGACGAACAATTAACGTAAACAACGCTATTAGATGAAACAACATTCCCCAAATAAAAAGGTGCAAAAGTGGCCGTATGGAATGCAGGGTATGTCATTTTAGTGTAATCTACCTGCGGTTGGCCCTCTTTCCTCTGTCCTCCTCGCTGGGGTCTGTAGTCTTCTTCTCATCCTCCTTCATCTTCTTCAGCTTCTTAGAGATCCTCTCTCTCATTTCCTGCCTCTCGTCAGAGTCATACTCCTCTTCGTCACCATTCGCATCCCCCTCCGCAGCCTCATCATCCTCACCCTGAATACAAGAGAGAGATGAGAGAGAGGAGAGAAGGCATGAAGAACACTCAAGAGAAAAAGTGCTTCCCAACAAGTGGAACGGAGTGCATTATTAATGTGGTGCATGGTGTGTTGATTGAACAGACCACATGAAGGAATAAGAGCATACCTCTGCTGCTTCTCCAGCTCCACCTTTGGCTTTTTTCCTTCAAACAGAAGACAAATAGATTCAGAAAAACATGAATAATATATTCATTAATTCTCCAAACAGGATAAGTTGAGGCAGCAGAGCAGGGTGCCTTAGTGTTTACTTGTTGACCGCTGGGACAGAGCTCAGCAGCGGATCATCCTTCAGCAGGTCATGACTGCTTTTGCTTTTCCCCTTCAGTGTCTGGATGAAAAGAAACAATGTGTGTAATGTATCTGATTGACACTGATGGCATAAAGATGGCGAGTTTGATTTGAAGCGCAGAATAACAATAAGACTGCTCATGTTCTAATTACCTGGCTGACTTGAGTTACCATTTCCTCTTCCTCCTCAGCTTCCTCTCCAAATGACAACAGACTGAAGTTCCTGACAAAATAAATAGGTCCAGAGTCCGACTGTTCATAACTACAGTACCACGCTTCCGAGTCAGCAACCGATTGAGGAGCAGAGAAAGTGTGTATAATAGTCAATTAAACACTTACTTTGTTGCTTTGGACTGAGATTTCTTTCCCTCTTTTTTGTCTTCATCCTTTTTGGATTTTTTTCTTTCACGTGGAATGATGTCATCAAAGGGAGAATGTAAGACCTGCAGAGAGACATTAAAAAAAACATAAAGTAACAAGAGTGTGACAGAACTGGAAAAACATGTAAAACAAATGAATGGTCAAAGTGATAAAAGATTATTGTGTGACGTAAACCCATAACAAGACATACATACCTCAGTGGTTCGTATCTTGTGTGGATTTAAAGGTCTTTCCTCCTGATCACATTCCACTTCGGATAACCTGAGCATGTTGTACACTGTGTCACCTGTCACCTGCATTGGGGAAAGGAAGATTAACTTACAGGACACATGCTGCATACTAAAAGCTTTCCAAACATAAAGATGCATTGATCTTCTTTTGGCGTTTTACCTTTCCAAAGATGGTGTGTTTGTTGTTGAGCTCATCTGCCCGACCCAGGGTGAAGAAGAACTGGCTGCCGTTGTCATGGGGCCCTGCGTTGGCCATGGCAACCAGACCACGTCTGTTGAAACGCAGTCTGGAGTGGAACTCATCCTGGGAACAGGGGACAGAAACAACAGCAAAACAAGAATCAGCCCCACTGTTTCATTGTTAGTGGAAGTCTGAAACTGTAGTAATGGGTGAGCTGACAAAGGTTTCATGTAGAAAAGTTGAGTTTATAACTAGCCTATACATTTTCTGGGTGACCATGATGCGAGATAATAAGGTGATGGAGACAGTGAAAGTTAACCTTGAATGGGCGTCCATAGACGGACTCTCCCCCGGTCCCGGATCCTGTGGGATCTCCTCCTTGGACAATGAACTCTGGCACCACTCTATGGAATGGTGTTCCATCATAGTAGCCTGTGGAAGAGAACAGTACACATTTACAATAAGCTGGTGTGCAATGTGAAATGGTGAGTATACTAATCTCTTGAGGACAGACTAAACAAAATCGGACAGAATTCCGCAAGATTTCAGATCTGGGTTAACCAAGATTGAGTATACATTATAAGTACATTAGTATTGTTGAGTGACCTTGCATTTTAACCTGCTAGTAGATATAAATCAGGCACTCAATCCTTACCTTCCATGCATAACTGGACAAAGTTTCTGGCGGCCTTGGGTGCCTCTTTGGACCACAGCTCAATATCGATGTCACCAGCTGAGGTCTTGATCAGAACCTGAGGTAGGTAGAAGCATATCACTTTATACCAAGGCCACATGCCTGCTTGGCAGAACGTTAGCTAGTCAGTTTACTGTACTTCGTGCAGACTGTGATCTTCAGAGGAACTAATTACAGGACCCCTGGCATGCAAGCTCGCGCTCACCTTTCCGTTTGTTGGAGGCTCTTGAATGTAAATGTTGCTCATTTTGTCGGTGACGTTAACGGACAACTCGACACCGAAAATCTGTTATCTATCTTTTCAGCAGTATAAAAAATATATTTTCCCGAAAATGCAGCACTAAGTACTTCGCAAAGACTGCAAATTAGAGATTAATATCTAAATGTGTCGCACGCACAGCTCACTGAACCGCCATGTTGTTAAACCATGAATGCGTTGTTTACCTCGAGGCAATGGGGTGTGAGCGGCATTTACCAAGTCGATGCGTGAAAGCAGTTTCCCTAATATTTGTTTGAAGGGTGATATGTCAAATATCAATTAATGTATTAAATATGTGTATGAAAATATGTCGTAAATATACATCTGTTAAAACATTGATGGATTATCATTTCCACATACACCCCTAAAACGTGTGGTTTGGTCCGTGTGTTACATTGCGATCAACCCCCTCCCCGCCCCCCTAAAACGTTATACAGAACAGTAGCTAGCTAGCTAGTGTTATTTTGATTTAGCTAGCTAGCTAAAGGGAGGCTGGCGAATTTATATCGAGAGAACTCTAATTATGAAAGTTTTCTGAAAAAATAAGAGAGTCAGAAATATTAGTATGGGCGAATTATTTCTCAAGTAGTCAGTCAAATCAGCTCCAAATGTGTTTAATTATTATAATTATTTTTTACCAAAGATGATACTTACCACTAACGATTTTATGTTTCCTACCGGACCTGTTTTGTAGAGGACCCACAGGGAAGTGGTTAGAAATTTATCAACGCAACAAGGTTGTTGTTTTTTTGCAATAAAGTGTGATAATGGCTGCACCAGGTATGTTTGATCTAACATAAGACTCCTCGGTATTAATATTTTAATGGAAATTGGAGGTAGCTAGCTATAACTAACTTATAGTTGCCTTTTTGGCAGAACTTATGGACTGCTAGTTAGTTAGCCTAGCAACTATGATCCGATTGGCTAGTATGATTGTGTTCTTTGTTTTAAATAGCTAGCTAGTGTTATTTTGATAATATTCTGTGCATGGCATTTTTGTCTCTCCATTCGTCTGAAAACAGCTGTGTTATGTTATCTCAATGTGAATCATATACACTGAACAAAAATATAAACGCAACATGTAAAGTGTTGGTCCCGTGTTCCATGAGCTGATATAAAATATCCCAGAAATGTTCTGTACGTACAAAAAGGTTATTTCTCTCATTGTGTGCACAAATTTGTTTACATCACTGTTAGTGAGCATTTCTCCTTTGCCAAGGCCATCCATCAATCTGACAGGTGTGGTATAACAAATAAGCAGATTGAACAGTATGATCACTACACAGGTGCACGATAATAAAAGGGCACTCTAAAATGTGCAGTTTTGTCACACAACGCCACAGATGTCTCAAGTTTAGAGGGAGCTCGCAGTTGGCATGCTGACTGCAGGAATGCCCACACTAAAGCTGTTGCCGGAGAATTGTTCATTTCTCTACCATAAGACACCGTTTTAGATAAATTTGTAGTCTGTCCAACCAGCCTCACAACCCCCGTGAATGGCATTGTGTGGGTGAGCGGTTTGCTAATATCAACGTTGTGAACAGAGTGCTCCATGGTGTCGGTGAGGTTATGGTATGGGCAGGCATAAGCTATGGACAAACAACACAATTAGCATTTTATCAATGGCAATTTGAATGCACAGATATACTTTGACGAGATCCTGAGGCCCATTGTCGTGCCATTCATCTGCCGCCATCACCTCATGTTTCAGCATGATAATACACGGCCCCACGTAGCAAGGATCTGTACACAATTCCTGGAAGCTGAAAATGTCCCAGTTCTACCATGGCCTGTGCATACTCAGACATGTCACCCATTGAGCATGTTTGGGATGCTCTGGATTGATGTGTACGACAGAGTGTTTCAGTTCCCGCCAATATCCAGAAACATCGCACAGCCATTGAAGAGTGGGACAACATTCCACAGGCCACAATCAACACTATGCGAAGGAGATGTGTTGCGCTGCATGAGGACAATGGTGGTCAGACCAGATATTGACTGGTTTTCTGATCCATGCCCCTAACCTTTTTTTTAAGGTATCTATGACCAACAGTCATGTGAAATCCAAAGATAAGTGCCTAATACATTTTTTTCAATTGACTGATTTCCTTATATGAACTGTAACTCAATAAAGTCTTATACATTTTTTGCACAATGCGTTTATATTTATGTTCAGTATAAGAAGGAATCAGAATATACAGGCCTATGTTTTTGCGAGACTTCAACAAAGCAATAAATTGTCCCATTTCACAATGATTACATTTTTCACTTCATTTTCAGGTCCCAATAAGGACAACATCAGAGCTGGGTGCAAGAAATGTGGTTACCGTAAGTCATCTTTATTGCTTTTATTATGTCTCTAGTCTAACTCTACATATTCAAGCCTTGTGAAAACAGTTCCAGAATGTTTCTTGTTGTCCCCTGACCCCTGAGTGTGCCATAATCATTCTGTGCTAGATACACTTTCATTCTAAAGTACTTCCCTTCTTCACTCACTTTTGTACTCTGGTCATTTTATCAGCGGGCCACCTGACGTTCGAGTGCCGTAACTTTGTGCGTGTGGACCCCCGGAAAGACATTGTCCTAGACGTAAGCAGTACAAGCAGCGAAGAGAGTACAGAGGACGAGCAGGAGGATCTGCCTAATGACAAGCTGGGTTGGGATGGAAAAGACTCAAAAGGTCAAAACTTTTTTTACATTTTGGAATCTCTGCTCAGCATGTTGTTAGAATGAACTGAATTCCAACTGGTTATTGGTACAGACATGAATGCCACTCTGGACATGTGGAACAAAACTAATGAGACCAACTACAATCCATAAGCAACCAAGGCTCATCATGTACTCTCTGATTACTACCTCGTTGATGCCTGGCGAGCTCATAACCCTAAAGCAAAAGAGTGCACTTTCTATTCAAACAGGCACAAAACATTCTCCCGAATCGATTCAGTACTATGACGTGCCTACGCTTTTATTTTCTTTATTCAAGAAAATAGAAATTCGACATATGAGCGTATCTAATCGTCATGCTTACTACTGCCAGATACAAATTCCAGATTCTCCTACAAGAGCCACAAGATGGCGCTTTAATATTTCCTAACTACAAAATCCAAATTTTCTGTGACCAATTTGAAACTGAATTGAATGAATTCGTAATTATTAACAAAAATTCAGTCAAGGATCCTCACATTTTATGGGACGCCATCAAAGGCGTTATTAAAAACAATACAACTGCGTTTGTATCTGAATTTGTCATCCATCGAGTTAGACTCAACCATTACAGCCATGGTAATTGACCCAGTCATCTACTGGCTAACAAGCTTTGCAGTAATGATCTGGATATTGCAACGATTGAATCTGAATCAGGTGAATTACTATCCAAAGCCAAATTAATCAACTAAATAATCTCCCGTTTCTATAAAGAATTGTACACCTGATTTGTAAATCCACAGCAAGCCAGATTGATTCCCGTTTAAAGGATCTAAGAACTCATCTTCTCTCAGTTGAGGAAACCGGGCTTGCTGGGAGCCCAAATCTCTTTCCATGAACTTAAAAGGGCATTAGATAACATCAATAAAGGCACATCACCTGGTTGGGATGGTATTCCTCCTGAGCTCTATTAAAAATGTTGGAACCAATTAGGTCCACTGTTGCTCGAAATGATTAACACAGTCGTTTACAAAGATTAATTTGTAAGGGATGTAGGAACAGCACTAATTTCCCTTTTATTTATATATATATAAATAAAATATATATAAATAAAAGGGAAATTAGTGCTATATATATATATATATATATATAAGGTAAGGTAAGGACGCCACCCAGTCTTCTCATTTGCTAAACATAGATATGAAACTTTTTCCCAAAATTCTCTCGTCCTGTCTTGCACCTTACCCAAATTGGTACATCCGGACCAAATATTATCCTATGGTTAACATCTGTCGTCTATTACATATCTTACAAGCTTTATCATAGAACAGCCCAAGGAGCTTTGGTTTATCTCTCGATGCAGAAAAAGATTTTGATAGACTAGAATGGTCATATCTTTGTGACTTGGCTCGAATTTCATTAATATGACTAAAATACTAAATGACAATCCCTCAGCCATAGTAATAACAAGCAATACATGCTTTGTTCTATTCAGTATAACTAGAAGTTGCAGGCAACGTGATCCTATCTCACCTCTGCTATTTTTGTCTATGGAGCCCCTGGCCCAGGCAATTTGACAATCTAAAGAAATTACACCAATATCTCTAAATTCTACGGATCACGTCATCTCATTATGAGCCGACCCTCCCAAACACTTTGAAGAACAGAAACAAATTCAGCTCCATCTCAAGTAAAATACATCTAACCAAATCTGCCCTACTGCCACTCAAGACCCCGATGTAGGATGTCATCTCTACTTATGGAATCACTATTGTTTCCCATTTTAAATATTTGGGTTTAGATATATTTCCTTCCTTAGATAAAACCATTGCCAGAAACTTTAACAGAAAGCTCAAATAAATTCATTCTGACCTCAGTAGATGGACTAACATCCCGGTTTCTTTAACCCGCAGAATATCTCAAATCAAATGTGTATTTGTCACATGCGCCGAATACAACAGGTGTAGTAGACCTTACAGTGAAATGCTTACTTACAAGCCCTTATCCAACAATGCAGTTAAAAAATATTTACTAAATAAACTAAAGTAAAAAATTCAATGGAAAGTAACACAAAATAACGATGCTATATACAGGGGGTCAATGTGCGGGGGTACAGGTTAGTCGAGGTCATTTGTACATGTAGGTAAGGGTGAAGTGACTATGCATTGATAATAAACAGTGAGTAGCAGCAGTGTACAAAACAACGGGGGGGGGAGGTGTCAATGTAAATAGTCCGGGTGTTCATTTGATTACTGGTTCATCAGTTTTATGGCTTGGGGGTAGAAGCTGTTAAGGAGCCTTTTGGACCTAGACTTGGAGCGCCGGTACCGCTTGCCGTGTGGTAGCGGAGAGAACAGTCTATGGGTGGTGTACTGGACCGTACGCACTACCCTCTCTAGTGCCTTACAGTCGGATGCCGAGCAGTTGCCATACCGGACAGTGATGCAACCGGTCAGGATGCTCTCGATGGTACAGCTGTAGAACTTTCTGAGGATCTGAGGACCCATGCCAAATCTTTTCAGTCTCCTGAGGGGAAAAAGGTTTTGTCGTGCCCTCTTCACGACTGGCTTGGTGTGTTTGGACCATGATCGTTTGTTGGTGACGTGGACAGCAAGGAACTTAACTCTCGACCCGCTCCACTACAGCCCCGTCGATGTGAATGGTGGCGTGTTCGGCCCTCCTTTTCCTGTAGTCCACAATCATCTCCTTATAGTCCATGATCAGCTCCTTTGTCTTGCTCACGTTGAGGGAGAGGTTGTTGTCCTGGCACCACACTGCCAGGTCTCTGACCTCCTCCCTATAGGCTGTCTCATCGTTGTCGGTGATCAAGCCTACCACTGTTGTGTCGTCAGCAAAGTTAAGGATGGTGTTGGAGTCGTGCTTGGCCACACAGTCGTGGGTGAACAGAGAGTACAGAAGGGGACTAAGCATGCACCCCTGAGGGGCCCCAGTGTTGAGGATCAGTGTTGTAGATGTGTTGTTGCTTACTCTTATTGTCAAAATGAATATATAACTCCATAATTTCTGGAGTTCAGTGCTTCCCTTGTCTCCCACTACTGGCTATTGTGAAAAAATCCATAGTGCGGTTTAGAAATGTATATGGCAAGGTAAGTGATCCCGGATAAAATTATCAAACTTACAAAGAGGGAAAGACGTTGGAGGAATATCCGTACCAAACTTTAAATTGTATTTCCAGGCACTAGCATTTCATCCCATCCTAAATTGGTTTAGATGTGATTCTTCCAGCCACTGGCTGAGTATGGAGAGAAATACAGTGTATCCTATTGCCCTGGAAGAGGTGCTCTTCACTGATAGACTATATATACAAAGTATGTGGGCACCCCTTCAATTTAGTGGATTCTGTATTTCAGCCACACCTGTTGCTGACAGGTGTATACTTTCAAGCACACAGCCATGCAATCTCCATAGACAAACATTGGCAGTAGAATGGCTCAGTGGCTTTCATTGTGGCACTGTCCATAGAGCTGCCCTGGTTAACTGTAAGTGCTGTCATTGTGAAGTGGAAACGTCTAGGAGCAACAACGGCTCAGCTGCGAAGTGGTAGGCCACAAGCTCACAGAACGAGACTGCCGAGTGCTGAAGCACGTACGCATAAAAATCGTCTGTCCTTGGTTGCAACACTCACTACCGAGTTCCAAACTGCCTCTGGAAGCAACCTCGGCACAATATCTGTTTGTCGGGAGCTTCATGAAATGGGTTTCCATGGCCGAGCATTTGCGCACACAAGCCTAAGATCTCCATGCGCACTGCCAAGCGTCGGCGGGAGTTGTGTAAAGCTCACCGCCATTGGACTCTGGAGTGATGAATCACGCTTCACCATCTGGAAGTCCGATGGACAAATCTGGGATTGGTGGATGCCAGGAGAACGCTACCTGCCTGAATGCATAGTGCCAACTGTAAAGTTCGAAATGTTGACTCGAATGCTGCCCACAGTTGTGTCAAGTTGGCTGGATGTCCTTTGGGTGGAGGAACCCAGAGACTGGTGGCGCAGTTAGCACTGAGATGCAGTGCCCTAGACCACTGCGCCACCCGGGAGGCCGGAGGATCATTCTTGATACTAACGGGAAACTGTTGAGGATGAAAAACCCAGCAGTGTGTCAGTTCTTGACACAAACCTGTGCGCCTGGCACCTACTACACTTAAATATTTTGTCTTGCCCATTCACCCTCTGAATGGCGCGCATACACAATCCATGTCTCAATTGTCTCAAGGCTTAAAAATCAGTCTTGAACCTGTCTCCTTCCTTTCATCTTAAGTGATTTGAAGTGGATTTAACAATTTACATCAATAAGGGATCATAGCTTTCACCTGGATTCACCTGGTCAGTCTGTCATAGAAAGAGCAGGTGTTCTTAATGTTTTGTCTACTCAGTAGCTATGTACCTATTTTCATCTTTCTTTGCTTTTAGGCACATGGGGAAGGGATGGTAGGATCCCAGGATTTTTCTGTGGGGGTGGGAAGGTGTGAAAAACATGGTTTCTGGGTGGGGGAGCAGGAGGTGGTTGGTTAGAGGGAGACATATTGATTGGGGGAAGGGGGTAGAGGCAATAGTTTTTTCCCCCCTTTTTCTCTTTACTTACTACATTTGTTACTTTTTGGCTCTGTGATGCGAGCTAACCATTTAAATGAGATGAGTTTGTATATTGTGTATTAGGCCCCCCCAAACTAGAAAATAAAAAAATGTATAAAAGTTTGGTCACAAAAAAAAAGGTCTACAGTACAACCGACAATAGTTATTTTATAACAGACTACTTAGCACTGCTCTGGTCACTGTTATAACAGGCTCTGCTGTGTTACTATGTTATAACAAAGTTATATGACCGAGTCCCTGCTTAGTTGTCTGTCAATCCTTGGCTTCCATCAACTGTGTTGCTCTCCCTTTTATTCAAGTGTTTTATCTGAATGGTTTTGTGTATTTGTCCTGGTTGCTGTAGGTCCCCAGGAGGACACCAGGAAAGTTAAACACAAGAGGAGGAAAAGTAAAGACAGAAAGTCTGAAAGAAAGAGGTACGTCACATGCTTTTCACTCCAGTATGTATGAGAAATAATTATGCGTAGTGTATGTTTAATAACTGTGGATGGCGCAATCTTCCGTAGGTCTTATTCATCGAGTGACGAAGAGGAGAGCAAGAAGAGAAAGAAACACAAAAGCCACAAGAAAAAAGGCAAAAAGGAAAAGAAAGAAAAGAAGGAACGTCACAAGAAGAAGCAGAAGAAGAAGGGTGAACCTTCCTCGTCTGACAGCTCCAGCGGGTCCTCTGACACTGATTGAGAAGATGGAACGTTTTGGGACAGATTTACTTAAGTGTTTGCTACTCGTCATTTTACGGAGGAATCGAGCTAAAGACATACGATTGTATTTAGATCCACTTTACCTTTAAGATGTTATTCCTTTTTCTTAAACTTTGCTTTGATTTTATGTTTTATGTCCTGTGGAAAGTAATAGGTGCAGACACTGAGTATATCTGGCCCTTGTGTGTCACAGACTCAAGGACCATCTGTAAGGCTGGTCAATATAGCCTCTGCTACAAATGAAACAATGGACCCAGATTTACTGTCACTGGTTTGACTTTGGTGAATACTGAAAAGTTTGGATGGATTTTTTTTTAAAGGTAATATATAGATTGATAGCGTCTATATTTTACAATTTATTAGTGAACCATCTGAACTTTTTCTTTTCATGGTGTTGATCTTTCAAGTTACCAGAATGGGATCGGCAGATGTAGTAAGCAAGTCATTTCTGTATTTTCCATTTTTAGGAAGGTATTAAGGTGGAAATGCTTCCAGATTTGATGTCATTCATTTAGTAGAAAACTGTAATAAAACAATCCTATTACATTTGTCTGAGCTGAGCTCTTTGAAGTGAAAGTGATTATTATTTTCAATATATGATGGGAAAATACATTTTGCTGTTTGAGAAATGCATAGACATTGAGGAATTTACTTGTTTTCAATCTTCTGATATTCATGAAATGGCAATAGCATGTGCTTTTGGAGGCAAGATGTGCAGAAGTGTATCTCCATCCTACACACAATACCTCTGGTGTTTTGCGGGTAATATTTAATGAAGCTGCCGGTTGAGGACTTGTGAGGCATCTGTTTCTCAAACTAGACACTAATGTACTTGTCCTCTTGCTCAGTTGTGCACAGGGGCCTCCCACTCCTCTTTCTATTCTGGTTAGGGCCAGTTTGCGCTGTTCTGTGAAGGGAGTAGTACACAGCTTTGTACGAGATCTTCAGTTTCTTGGCAATTTCTCAGTAATTTCTCACATGGAATATCCTTCATTTCTCAGAACAAGAATAGAGTGACGAGTTTCAGAAGAAAGGTCTTTGTTTCTGGCCATTTTGTGCCTGTAATTTAACCCACAAATGCTGATGTTTCAGATACTCAACTAGTCTAAAGGCGGCCAGTTTTATTGCTTCTTTAATCAGAGTAACAGTTTTCAGCTGTGCTAACAATTGCAAAAGGGTTTTCTAATGATCAATTAGCCTTTTAAAATGATTAACTTGGATTAGCTAACACAACATGACATTGAAACACAGGAGTGATGGTTGCTGATAATGGGCCTCTGTACGCCTATGTAGATATTCCATTAAAAAACAGCAATTTCCAGCTGCAATAGTCATTTACAACATTAACAATGTCTACACTATTTCTGATCAATTTGATGTTATTTTAATGGACAAAATGTTTTCTTTTCTTTCAAAAACAAGGACATTTCTAATTGGCCCCAAACTTTTGAACGGTTGTGTGTGTGTGTGTGTGTGTGTGTGTATATATATATATATATATATATATATATATATATATATATATATATATATCCCTGTGAGAGCCAGAAATCTTGCTTGTTTGTAGGTGACCAAATACTTATTTTCCACCATAATTTGAAAATAAATTCATAAAAAATCCTACAATGTGATGTTCTGGATTTTCTTTTCTCATTTTGTCTGTCATAGTTGAAGTGTACCTATGATGAAAATTACAGGCCTCATCTTTTTAAGTGGGAGAACTTGCACAATTGGTGGCTGACTAAATACTTTTTTGCCCCACTGTATATATATATACACTGTTCAAAAAAATAAAGGGAACACTTAAACAACACAATGTAACTCCAAGTCAATCACACTTCTGTGAAATCAAACTGTCCACTTAGGAAGCAACACTGATTGACAATAAATTTCACATGCTGTTGTGCAAATGGAATAGACAACAGGTGGAAATTATAGGCAATTAGCAAGGCACCCCCAATAAAGGAGTGGTTCTGCAGGTGGTGACCACAGACCACATCTCAGTTCCTATGCTTCCTGGCTGATGTTTTGGTCACTTTTGAATGCTGGCGGTGCTTTCACTCTAGTGGTAGCATGAGACAGAGTCTACAACCCACACAAGTGGCTCAGGTAGTGCAGCTCATCCAGGATGGCACATCAATGCGAGCTGTGGCAAGAAGGTTTGCTGTGTCTGTCAGCGTAGTGTCCAGAGCATGGAGGCGCTACCAGGAGACAGGCCAGTACATCAGGTGACGTGGAGGAGGACGTAGGAGGGCAACAACCCAGCAGCAGGACCGCTACCTCCGCCTTTGTGCAAGGAGTAGCAGGAGGAGCACTGCCAGAGCCCTGCAAAATGACCTCCAGCAGGCCACAAATGTGCATGTGTCTGCTCAAACGGTCAGAAACAGACTCCATGAGGGTGGTATGAGGGCCCGACGTCCACAGGTGGGGGTTGTGCTTACAGCACAACACTGTGCAGGACGTTTGGCATTTGCCAGAGAACACCAAGATTGGCAAATTCGCCACTGGTGCCCTGTGCTCTTCACAGATTAAAGCAGGTTCACACTGAGCACGTGACAGACGTGACAGAGTCTGGAGACGCCGTGGAGAACGTTCTGCTGCCTGCAACATCCTCCAGCATGACCGGTTTGGCGTTGGGTCAGTCATGGTGTGCGGTGGCATTTCTTTGGGGGGCCGCACAGCCCTCCATGTGCTCGCCAGAGGTAGCCTGACTGCCATTAGGTACCGAGATGAGATCCTCAGACCCCTTGTGAGACCATATGCTGGTGCGGTTGGCCCTGGGTTCCTCCTAATGCAAGACAATGCTAGACCTCATGTGGCTGGAGTGTGTCAGCAGTTCCTGCAAGAGGAAGGCATTGATGCTATGGACTGGCCCGCCCGTTCCCCAGACCTGAATCCAATTGAGCACATCTGGGACATCATGTCTCGCTCCATCCACCAACACCACGTTGCACCACAGACTGTCCAGGAGTTGGCGGATGCTTTAGTCCAGGTCTGGGAGGAGATCCCTCAGGAGACCATCCGCCACCTCATCAGGAGCATGCCCAGGCGTTGTAGGGAGGTCATACAGGCATGTGGAGTCCACACACACTACTGAGCCTCATTTTGACTTGTTTTAAGGACATTACATCAAAGTTGGATCAGCCTGTAGTGTGGCTTTCCACTTTAATTTTGAGTGTGACTCCAAATCCAGACCTCCATTGGTTGATAAATTTGATTTCCATTGATCATTTTTGTGTGATTTTGTTGTCAGCACATTCAACTATGTAAAGAAAAAAGTATTTAATAAGAATATTTAATTCATTCAGATCTAGGATGTGTTATTTTAGTGTTCCCTATATTTTTTTGAGCAGTGTATATATATAGACCTTGCATGCAACTAAGACTAAGCAATTATCTTATTTAAATGTGTATGACTCCATAAAGATAATTAAAATATAAAATACAAGCATTAGGCAAATAATTGATATTAACTAGCAAGAATTGGTCTGAGAATTGTCTATATCAAAGGCAGATATTTAATTAACATTGTACATACAAGGCATACAGCCTAAGTTCCAAGCATTAACAAGGCATGTAAGTCCTAAGGTTAGCTTACAAGACAAAGCATAAACAAAGAGATGCCTAGGAAATGATAATTGGTCATACAACCTTCCTCCATGGACTGGATACAGGATAAGAGAGAACAAAGGCATTTCATTCCATTCATAACATCTGAAGGTATAAGCTTCTCAACCCAAAACCAACAACCGTTGACCAATCAAACGATAACAAGTTGACAGTAACCTGACCACCAGGCCCGATCTCCACAGGTTGTCTCAGGTTGTCACAGCAGAATTCCTGAGAGGACCATGAAACCCCTTTGTATAGAGTAATTCAGAGTTCCCCCTGTACAGATATAAGTTACCACAGTGATTGTACATACATATAGATAGCATTAGCGTTATCCTCTGTGAACAAGTTTCAGGTAGATACCAGACACGGGATGCTATAGTATTATTCTATCACACATTCAATAGTCAGTCCTCTGGATACGGTAACAGAGATATAGTTTGGCCCCTCAGAGGGGGAATGGCTGACTAGTCCTTGGGCATTGTCCTTTGTGCTTTCCTTGTGTTCCTGGACTATTTGGCATGTAGCTCCAGGTGACAGAGAGCACATAAATTAGGGCCGAGCCTACACTGCCACCAGCGCTCATGAGCTATCTAGCGTGCTCTGAACACCTGTGTGTGTAAGCCAACTGGAGGCACACACAGCTTGTGATCTGTGCAAAACTGCATGTTTTTTTTATTTGAAAGATTCTTTGTCACTGATATGAAAGATAAGGGGCATTTATACTGAACAAAAATGTAAACGCAACATGCAACAATTTTACTGAGGTACAGTTAATATAAGGAATTCAGTCAATTGACATAAATTCATAAATTACCCACCCCTCAGATGATCTGGCAGGTAAATAAGCCAGATGTGGTCTGCGGTTGAGTGGCCGGTTGGACGTACTGCCAAATTCTCTAAAACAACATTGGAGTCGGCTTAAGGTAGAAAAATGAACATTCAATTATCTGGAAACAGCTTTGGTGGACATTCCTGCAGTCAACATGCCAATTGCACGCTCCGTCAACTTGAGACATCTGTGGCATTGTGTTGCGTGAGAAAACTGCACATTTTAGTGGCCTTTTGTCCTAGCACAAGGTACACCTGTGTAATGATCATGCTGCTTAATCAGCTTCTTGATATGCCACACCTGTCTTGTGGATGGATTATCTTGGCACAGGAGAAATGCTGACGAACAGGGATGTAAACAAATTTGTGCACAAAATTTGAGAGAAATAAGCTTTTTGTGTGTATGGACAATTTCTGGGATCTTTTGTTTCAGCTCATGAAACATGGGACCAACACTTTACATGTTGCGTTCATATTTTTGTTCAGTGTATATCAGCGTATTTTTCGAAAACCAGTTTGAAAGCAATGATTGTTGCCGTTTCTAAACGTTAAAACACAGCGTGGGAATTGTAGTTCGCATGGAGGCATCAGTGGGCGAATGTAAGCACTGAAAACCCTACATACGGAGAAGGGTTTCTGAGAGTTAAACCCTGACCTTAAAGAGGAACTGCACCCGATAATTTGGCATAGTTTTTTGGGTTGCTCCTCAAGAAATGCTAGCGGCCATGACAGAAGCCAAACGTGAGTTGGCTTGGGGGTGTGGTTTATGCGGTTGTTTCCTTGCCACCACCAAGACACACCCATCTGTCAGTCTTGCCCGCAGCCGTTTCCCCCCCACTCAATCACAACAAACAAACCTCCCGCAGGTTGAGTTCAATAACTACAGGCAGATGAATAGTGAGATGCCGTCGGAAGATTTGAATAGATCAGTAGCCTACAGAGTAATAAGACAACAATGCATGTTTTGTTAACTTTCAAATGTACAGTAGTAATGGGTCCATGTAGAATAAACAACCCTTTACATAATACCATAGAAGCGGTGGTCTGCTAATATAACAATGTGCACCTTTCATTCCCAGCCGATACAGATACTGTGCCTATCGACATTTTGTCAGGTGATAATGGGGCTACCTTGGAAAACATGACAGAGTGGTCATACCTTCCTGTGTGGTGTTCGGTATACAACAGGAGTTCCGTGATCCTGGTGCAGAATACACAGGGTTTTCCCCCTCCCCATATTGACTGACACCATTCAATTCAATTATACAAAAAGACGATACAATAAACGTTTAATGCCGAATGGCAGGTCTCTCTCTATTTAGAGACATCAGTATCAAGCCGTCTGTCAGTCTGGACTTCATCACATCATCTTGCAAGTCTCCATGTGCTGGCTCCATACATGTTTCTGTGAACATAGTCACAGTTCTAATACCATTGGCAATTGGATTAGGTAATATCTGACACAAACAGGTACTTTGTTGAAGTTTCAATAAGTCAGACTAAACCTATATAATTATGTTCTCCCCATCGACAACCGTTGGTGAGCAAGCAAGAGGTGAGGCTGGAGGTAAGGTCTTTGCCAGAGCCCTATTGATGGGTATAGCAGCATAGATCAGCTCCTGGCCCCTCATCAAAGATGCTAGTCGGTCACACACAAAAACACACACAGAGCACAGATTACATTATCAATGGTGGTTATGATTAGCCTGCTGGAACCAACCTGATCGTTGTGTTCACCTTTCTATTTCACTTCATATCATAAAATGTGAAGTGAAACATAATGGTGAACACAGCGATAAGCTTGTTCCACCAGGATCGGTTATACCCATGACATTATTTGCATCTAAGAAGTGGAAATGAATCAACAAATAAGGTGTCACGTTCCTGACCTATTTATGTTAGTTGTTATGTGTGTTAGTTGGTCAGGACGTGAGGTTGGGTGGGCATTCTATGTTTTCTGTTTCTGTGTTGGTTTTGGGTTGCCTGGTATGGCTCTTAATTAGAGGCAGGTGTTTGGCGTTCCTCTAATTAAGAGTCATATTTAGGTAGGCGTTGTCACAGTGTTCGTTGTGGGTGATTGTCTTCCGTGTTTGTGTTATGTTTGCACCATACGGAACTGTATACGGTTTGTTCGGTTTATGTAGTCTGTTTCCTATTCGTGCGTTCTTCGTGTCTATGTAAGTTCTCATGTTTAGGTCAGTCAACGTCGTTTGTTATTTTGTATCATTTCAAGTGTAGTTCGTGTTCGTTTTTCGTCTTGTTTAATAAATATGTGTTCAAACTTCGCTGCGCCTTGGTTCCCTCAATACTCCTCCTTTTCCGAAGAGGGAGAGGAGGAGGATCGCCGTTACAGAATCACCCACCACGCTAAGACCAAGCGGCAAGGGAAAACTAAACGGAGTAAGGGACAGGAGAGAAAGGAGCAATGGACATGGGACGATGTATTGGACGGAAAGGGTTGCTACACTTGGGAGGAGATCCTGGCTGGTAGGGATCGCCTCCCATGGGAACAGGTGGAGGCACTGAGGAGAGCAGAGGCTACCGGGGAGAGGAACCGGAGCTATGAGGGAACGCGTCTGGCACGGAAGCCCAAAAAGCCCGTAAGTAATTCCCCAAAAATTATTGGGGGGGGGCTAGGAGGTAGTGGGCCAAGGGCAGGTAGGAGACCTGCGCCCACTTCCCAGGCTTACCGTGGAGAGCGGGAGTACGGGCAGGCGCCGTGTTACGCAGTAGAGCGCACGGTGTCTCCTGTACGAGTGCATAGCCCAGTGCGGGTTATTCCACCTCCCCGCACTGGTAGGGCTAGATTGGGTATTGAGCCAGGTGTCATGAGGCCGGCTCAACGCGTCTGGTCTCCAGTGCGTCTCCTCGGGCCGGCATACATGGCACCTGCCTTACGCATGGTTTCCCCGGTTCGCCTACATAGCCCGGTGCGGGTTATTCCACCTCCCCGCACTGGTCGGGCAACCGGGAGCATTCAACCAGGTAAGGTTGGGCAGGCTCAATGCTCAAGAGTGCCAGTACGTCTCCACGGTCCGGTATTTCCGGCGCCACCTCCTCGCCCCAGCCTAGTACGTACAGTGCCTACACTACGCACTAGGCTACCAGTGCGTATCCTGAGCCCTGTTCCTCCTCCACGCACTCTCCCTGTAGTGCGTGTATATAGCCCGGTGCCTCCAGTTCCGGCACCACGCACTAAGCCACCTGTGCGTCTCCAGAGCCCTGAACACACTGTATCTTCTCCCCCTACTAATCCTGATGTGCTTGTCCTCAGCCCGGTGTCACCAGTGCCGGTACCATGCATCAGTTATAGAGTGGGCTTTGAGAATACAGTGTGCCCTGTCCCTGCTCCCCGCACTAGTAGGAAGGTGCTTATCCTTAGCCCGGTGCCTCCAGTTCCGGCACCACGCACCAGGTCTACAGTGCGCCGTATCCGGCCAGAGCCATCCGTCTCCCCAGCGCCATCTGAGCCATCCGTCTCCCCAGCGCCATCTGAGCCATCCGTCTCCCCAGCGCCATCTGAGCCATCCGTCTCCCCAGCGCCGTCTGAGCCGCCCGTCTGCCATGAGCCTGCAAAGCCGCCCGTCTGCCATGAGCCTGCAAAGCCGCCCGTCTCCCATGAGCCTACAGAGCCATCCGCCAGACAGGAGCCGCTAGAGCCGTCAGCCAGACAGGATCTGCCAGAGCCGCCAACCAGACAGGATCTGCCAGAGCCGCCAACCAGACAGGATCTGCCAGAGCCGCCAACCAGACAGGATCTGCCAGAGCCGTCAGCCTGCCATGAGCAGCCAGAGCCGTCAGCCTGCCATGAGCAGCCAGAGCCGTCAGCCTGCCATGAGCGTCGAGAGCCGTCAGCCAGCCATGAGCGTCGAGAGCCGTCAGCCAGCCATGAGCGTCGAGAGCCGTCAGCCAGCCATGAGCGTCGAGAGCCGTCAGCCAGCCATGAGCGTCGAGAGCCGTCAGCCAGCCATGAGCGTCGAGAGCCGTCAGCCAGCCATGAGCGTCGAGAGCCGTCAGCCAGCCATGAGCGTCGAGAGCCGTCAGCCAGCCATGAGCGTCGAGAGCCGTCAGCCAGCCATGAGCGTCGAGAGCCGTCAGCCAGCCATGAGCGTCGAGAGCCGTCAGCCAGCCATGAGCGTCGAGAGCCGTCAGCCAGCCATGAGCGTCGAGAGCCGTCAGCCAGCCATGAGCGTCGAGAGCCGTCAGCCAGCCATGAGCGTCGAGAGCCGTCAGCCAGCCATGAGCGTCGAGAGCCGTCAGCCAGCCATGAGCGTCGAGAGCCGTCAGCCAGCCATGAGCGTCGAGAGCCGTCAGCCAGCCATGAGCGTCGAGAGCCGTCAGCCAGCCATGAGCGTCGAGAGCCGTCAGCCAGCCATGAGCGTCGAGAGCCGTCAGCCAGCCATGAGCGTCGAGAGCCGTCAGCCAGCCATGAGCGTCGAGAGCCGTCAGCCAGCCATGAGCGTCGAGAGCCGTCAGCCTGCCATGAGCGTCCAGATTCGTCAGTCAGCCATGAGCTGCCCTTCAGCCTGAAACGGCTAGATACCCAGAACTGCCCATCAGTCCAGAGCTGTCTCTCTGTCCGGAGCTGCCTTTCAGTCCGGAGTTGCCCCTCTATCATTATCTCCCTCTCTATCTTGATCTACCTCTATATTCTTATCTATCCCTCTGTCTTGATCTATCTCTCTGTCCCGGTGCTGTCCTTATTAGTGATGTTATTAAGAGGATTTTGTGGGGGTAAAAAGAGGGTGGACATTCTTAGAGGGAGGAAGCTAGGATGGATTATGGTGGGGTGGGGACCTCGCCCGGAGCCTGAGCCACCTCCGTGGTTAGATGCCCACCCAGACCCTCCCCTAGACTTTGTGCTGGTGCGTCCGGAGTTCGCACCTTATGGGGGGGGTAATGTCACGTTCCTGACCTATTTATGTTAGTTGTTATGTGTGTTAGTTGGTCAGGACGTGAGGTTGGGTGGGCATTCTATGTTTTCTGTTTCTGTGTTGGTTTTGGGTTGCCTGGTATGGCTCTTAATTAGAGGCAGGTGTTTGGCGTTCCTCTAATTAAGAGTCATATTTAGGTAGGCGTTGTCACAGTGTTCGTTGTGGGTGATTGTCTTCCGTGTTTGTGTTATGTTTGCACCATACGGAACTGTATACGGTTTGTTCGGTTTATGTAGTCTGTTTCCTATTCGTGCGTTCTTCGTGTCTATGTAAGTTCTCATGTTTAGGTCAGTCAACGTCGTTTGTTATTTTGTATCATTTCAAGTGTAGTTCGTGTTCGTTTTTCGTCTTGTTTAATAAATATGTGTTCAAACTTCGCTGCGCCTTGGTTCCCTCAATACTCCTCCTTTTCCGAAGAGGGAGAGGAAGAGGATCGCCGTTACATAAGGTCAGTTTACATAAATTATGTTTCACAATTGGGTTATCAAGTCTGTCAAAGTAATGACGTGGGTTACCTTCTGTAATTGTAAAAATGATGAGCCTGTGAAAGCTGTTGTTGCTGACGGAGGAAGGTTGCTGCCTGGATACTTGCCAACATGTGGATGACTGTTCCATTCTTAGGAATGCTCACAGCGAGTATTGATGCGGATGAGGGCCCCTTTGCTCAATGTTAGGCTGCAGACTGAACATCTCTCGAACAACTGCAGCAGGCAATCTTATGAGATGGCGTTGACCGGAAGGGCCTTTGACAGGGTGATTTTCACATAACGTGCATTACCTGTTGTTGATGAAGCCGTCTGCGTCATCAGGGCAATAACTCGGGTCATTATCAGAGGCCTCATGATGGCGTGTCCATTTCATAGGAGTCGAGGGAGACTGGCAACAACAGAGGAGGTGTCACAAGGGTACTTGTGTCGCATGACACTTTTATTCTGAGGTCTTGCCTGACAAGTTGTGAAAATAGTAAGTAAAGAGTGAATGAAATTATTTTTGGAGGTGGCTAAACCATTGCAATCACATTGCTGGACATGTTATGATACCCACCTTTGCTCCTTCTGGTAGGTCCCGGCATCCGTTCATGACCAAGGGAATCAGTCTGGCACCCAACTGTATACTTTGTTAAACAGAAAAACAGGGTCAACGACTGTCATCTTTCAATTATAAACATAGTTTGAGAAATAACGTATGATCTAATTTGGAAGCTTATTATATGCTTTACATATGTAAACTGACTGGCTCCAGATTGGATTTAGATTGAGGCCGGTGACGCCGTTACTCGCCTCGCTCTCGCTAGGTAGTTGGTAGCTCGCTAGCTAGTCGGCAGCTCGCTAGCTAGTTGGTTGCTATGCTAGGGACAATGATGATCTCGCTACCGGTATACTCACCACCTATGGGGACCAATGAACTCCAACAACCTATTCCGCGTGATGGGATCCTTTGGCAGGGCATACAAACCATAGTTGTTGGCTGTGCATCCTTCTAGAATGGTCAAACCATATAGGGCTTTTCAGTCTCAAACGGCCGTGATCCTTTGAACGCAGTGGTTGGTGGCGATGAAACAGCGGCGCCCCATTCAATGTAGGGAAGTGGAGGGGTGGATTTGCATGTGGAACTTGGCAAAAGGGGGCATGTTTTCAAATCAAATCAAACTTTATTTGTCACATGCGCCCAAATACAACATGTGTAGACTTTACCATGAAATGTAAATAATCCTGTGGCCATTTGGTTAGCAGTCTTTTGGTCCTAGACTTGGCGCTCCGGTACCGGAGCCTTTTGGTCCTAGACTTGGCGCTCCGGTACCGCTTGCCGTGCGGTAGCAGAGAGAACAGTCTATGACTTGGGTGACTGGAGTTTTTGACAATTTTTTGGTCTTTCCTCTGGCACCGCCTAGTATATAGGTCCTGGATGGCACGAAGCTTGGCCCCAGTGACGTACTGGGCGGTACGCACTACCCTCTGTAATGCCTTACGGTCAGATGCCAAGCATTTACCATACCAGGCGGTGATGCAACCGGTCAGGATGCCCTCGATGGTGCAGCTGTAAAACTATTTGAGGATCTGGGGAACCATGCCAAATCTTTTCAGTCTCCCGAGGGGGAAAAGGTGTTGTTCTGCCCTCTTCACGACTGTCTTGGTGTGTTTGGACCATGATAGTTTGTTGGTGATGTGGACACCAAGGAACTTGAAACTCTCGACCCGCTCCACTACAGCCCCGTCAATGTTAATGGGGGCCTGTTCGGCTCACCTTTTCCTGTAGCCCACGATCAGCTCCTTTGTCTTGTTGACATTGAGGGAGAGTTTGTTGTCCTGGCACCAGACCGCCAGGTCTCTGACCTCCTCCCTATAGACTGTCTCATCGTTGTTGTGATCAGGCCTACCACTGTTGTGTCGTCAGCAAACTTAATGATGGTGTTGGAGTCGTGTTTGGCCATGCAGTCGTGGGTGAACATGGAGTACAGGAGGGGACTAAGCACTCACCCCCCGAGGGCCCCCAGTGTTGAGGATCAGCGTAGCAGACGTGTTGTTGCCCAACCTTACCACCTGGGGGTGGCCCGTCAGGAAGTCCAGTTGCAGAGGGAGGTGTTTAGTCCCAGTGTCCTTAGCTTAGTGATGAGCTTTGTGGGCACTATGGTGTTGAAATCTGTGCTGTACACAATGAACCGCATTCTCACATAGCTGTTCCTTTTGTCCAGGTGGGAAAGGGCAGTGTGGAGTGCGATTGAGATTGCGTCATCTGTGGATCTGTTGGGATGGTATGCGAATTGGAGTGGGTCTATGGTATCCGGGAGCCTTTCAAAGCAATTCATGGCTACCTACGTGAGTGTTTCGGGGCGGTAATCATTTAGGCAGGTTACCTCCTCTTCCTTGGGCACAGGGACTATTGTGGTCTGCTTGAAACATGTAGATATTACAGACTCGGTCAGGGAGAAGTTGAAAATGTCAGTGAAGACACTTGCCAGGTGGTCCGTGCATGCTTTGAGTACACGTCCTGGTAATCCATCTGGCCCCGTGGCTTTGTGAATGTTGTTTAAAGGTCTTGCTCACATCGGCTACCGAGAGTGTTATCACACAGTCGTCCAGAACAGCTAGTGCTCTCATGCATGTTTCAGTGTTGCTTGCCTCAAAGCGAGCATAAAAGGCATTTAGCTCGTCTGGTAGGCTCGCGTCACTGGGCAGCTTGCAGCTGGGTTTCCCTTTGTAGTCCGTAATAGTTTTCAAGTCCTGCCACATCCGACAAGCGTCAGAGCTGGTGTAGTAGGATTCAGTCTTAATCCTGTATTGACACTTGGAGTAATCCAAACCCAACCTTCATTTACTCGTTGGGCGCGCACTGAGGCTTCAAACTCCGTTTTCGATGAGACTGACTTTTTGACCAAAATTATCCTATTTACACTTTGTAGTCAATTTTGACTCTAGAATAAATGTTTCTGACTCATATCGATGCCACATAGGCCATTTTCAAAGGGTTTAGTTGATTATTAGGGGCAGTCACTCTTTAACTGTTTTAACTTCAATGGGGTGATGTTAGAGTTGGACGGATAGAAAGGACCATGATACATGTTAGAAACACACGTGCACACACAACAATGGTGCTCAGTCTGCCTCTTCATACTCAAGTGTTTTAATTTCCAGGACAGATTTCATCATCACAGCCATGTGAAGTTCTGAAAAAAGTTTGTCAAACACTTCCGCAGTCATCTGGGTACGAATGATACATCTGTATGATGTATCTTAATGCAACCACACACTGGCCTTTAGACTGACTGAAATATCATTCAGGGCTTGAATTCACTCCTTCGTGTTACAGGAGTGGTGGAGTGTATTTCTGTCAGTGCTGATGGAGCTCTATTCTGTTCTGTTGGGGACGACCAGGCCATGAAAGTCTTTGGTGTGGTCAACTTTGACATGATCAACATGCTTAAGCTGGGGTGAGTTTAGAGGTGAAAGGTCTAGCAATTTAGCTTGTTGCCTTAAAGCCAAAAGCTATCCCTTCTCTCTCCAAAAGTGTTGATCTGACATTCCTCTGCTCTGTGTGTCTTGTGTAGTTTCCACCCGCGCCAGTGTGAGTGGATCTACAACCAGGTGATGCTATCTGCTGCGCGGCCTGCTCAGAGAAATCCACCGGGAAGATCTTTGTCTACGACAGACGGGGAAGCAACGAGAAGCTCCATACCTTCGACAAGATACACTCCTCTCCGCTGTCCCAGATCCGCTTCAACCCCAGATACAGGGTCATCGTTTCTGCAGACAAGGCTGGAATGCTGGAGTATTGAACCGGCCTCCCCAGCGAGTTCAAATTCCCCTGGCACGTGGATTGGGAGTACAAGACTGACACAGACTTGTATGAGTTTGCTAAAAACAAAACCTACCCAACCAGCCTGGCCTTCTCCCACGACGGTAAGATGTCTACTATCGCCACCGACAGGAAAGTCAGGATCTTCTGCTTCCCGACGGGGAAACTGATGAGGGTGTTTGATGAGTCGTTATCGGTAAGTTCCTAACTTTCACAATCGGGTCTTTACTTTATTTCACATTGCTATTAATAAACTGTGCTATATCTTATAATCAAGAGATTTGTCATTTTAAGTCACAAGATACTGACAAATTGGTAGCCAATTCACTGTTTCCCACATTTCCCAGTGCATTTATCTGAACTGTGGTAATTTCTTTGACCTGGTCCTTTTAGATGCCCACAGAGCTGCAGCAGATGAAGCAGCAGCTACCAGACATGGAGTTTGGTCAGAGGATGGCGGTAGAGAGGGAACTGAAGAAGGTGGACAGCATTAGGCTCACCAACATCATCTTTGACAAGACGGGTCACTTCGTCCTCTACGGAACCATGCTAGGCATCAAGGTCATCAATGTGGAGACCAACAGGTAGCATTTGAATGGTCAAAATGCGCTTCACAGTAATATCCTCTAAACACAGTGGTTGTTAGCCCTGGAGAGCTACAGTGAGCAGGCTTTTGTACCAGCCCTGCACTAAAAACCCTAAGTCAACTTATCAAGCTCTTGATGATAAATTGATTAGTTGAATCAGTTGTTTTTAAGGCTGGACTGAAACAAAATGTATTTGTCACCTGTGTGTGTTCAGGTGTGTGCATATCCTGTGGAAACTAGATAACAGCCGTGTGGTGAAGCTCAGCCTGTTCCAGTGGGTTGCCAAGGCGTGCAACACAGCTCCCACCATCGAGATGAAGGCATCAGACAACCTGGCCCTGCAGAGCACAATGCCAGACCCCACAATCTTCTGCACTGCCTTCAAGAAGAACCGCTTCTACATGGTGAAAATTCAGTCAGCTTTTTTTTTGTCCTTGAAGGGCAATTGTAGCCCCTGTAAAAGAGAAATGGTATATTACTGTTGCTCTCTTGTAGTCAGACCTATTCTTTGACATATTTTGACCCGCATATTCTATAATTTCCTCAGAATTTCTGTTACTACAACTTAATTTCTCTTGGTAGTTCTCCAAGAGCGAGCCAGAGATGTGTTCAACGAGAAGCCGTCTGAGGTGATGGCTGCTACCCAGGCTGAGGAGCCCAGAGGGTGTCAGACAGAGCCATCATCCACCCCACCATGGGAGACATCCACATCAAACTCTTCCCTGTTGAGTAAGTCATCCTCTGTTGTTTTAAAGTACTTCCCTCAGTGCTTCCTTTCCATTTGCAATGCCAAAGGTTCTGTCTGTTAACTTTCCTCAGAACCTAGTTTGTCAATTGATTGGATTTATGTTTATGGACCATTTTATGCATCTCAGGTGTCCCAAAACAGTGGACAACTTTTGTGTTCACAGCAGGAACGGTTATGTCAATGGCCACATATTCCACCGCGTCATCAAGGTAGGACATTTAATCATTGCTCATTGTTTTGACTTATAGTAGGAACTTAATCACAGGATGTGACGGACTGTGTTGTCTTTCCTCTCCACCCAGGGCTTCATGATCCAGATAGGAGATCCTACAGGGACAAGGCATGGGAGGAGAGAGTAGCTGGGAAGGGGAGTTTGAGGATGAGTTCCATGCCACACTGAGACACGGCCGGCCCTACACCCTCAGTATGGCCATCGGGCGCCCCGGAAGCAACAGGTCACTGTCATTCCCACGGTAACTAAGGGCTGTGAGTTGATATGAATTTGCTACTGAAGTCTGATATTTAACTTTCTCTACATTCAGTTGAAGGAATGTACCTTATGTCTGTTTTAATCAAGCATTTTACCAATGTATATTTCTGCATTATGTACAAAGATGTTCAAATAATACGTTAATGGCTCTCCCTACTCGTCTTTCTCGCCCTGGTTGGACAACAAGCACAGTGTTTGGCAGGAGTGCCAAGGGAATGGAGGTAGTTCAGAGGATCTCTAACATCAAAGTCAACCCTAAAACAGACAAACCTTAAGACATTAACATCACCATCAGGTTTCCATCTCACCAGTCTGTGTGCTATTATTACATCCCTTTTTTTTTTACCAGGTAAAGTCTTGGATTATTGAAGAACGCATCTTGCTGTCTCCCATTCCATGTGTCATCTTTTCTTGGATGTGTGAAATGAATAAACCAGGGTCTTATTTGGGACCATTCAGGCGAACATTACAGAACATTCAGCTATAAATATCTAACATGATTCTATATTCTATCTACAACTTCTCTGGATGGGTCAGACCATATCCAGACATCAGTTTGTTTTTATTTAATAGCGTCGCATTATGAATCATTTACAAAAAACATCAAGTCCGAGTAACAAATGTGCACTGTGCTTCTAAACGGTTCAAAATCACATCAGAAATGGAAGATTTCGCAAATCAAGAGATCTGTTAAGAGTAGAGGGAAAGGCTTCTTCACATGTGCCTTTTTTTTAAACATACAAGAAGTAGTAAACACTATAGCAATAAGGAAAGTTAATTCGAACCAAAGGATGGTTCTGCGATAAAACAAGAGGCGTTGAAAGGGTGTTACTGCAGGTGGGTAATGTAGTATGTTACTAAAAATTCAGACTGCTAAAACAGAAAATCTAATAAATGTTATTACAGAACTCAAAACCTGGAGTCCTATAGTCGACAACAGATATTATTTTTCATTTGGTTTAAAATGAAGCCAGGGTCACATTCAGTAGGGCACAACATTATGGAACATTCAGATAAATATTGTGTGAAAATCATCCTCTCAATTAATGAAGGAATCATGTCAGCTCTAAACATTTATCTGCAACAAGTGCAACGTTGCACCGTCCTGAACACAACCCACATGCACCAATGCATTCGTCACAAAAAAACACTCCACAAAACAGGAGGCAAAAATATCGCTCAGATGTTTCACCAGAGATACAACATCTCAGCAAAGTCTGTTTCAATCAACTCAAAATGGATCAAAACAGATGTCAGTAAACTGCATTATTTAATGTAACAGACACTTCTCAACCAAAGTGAATAATAGCTGAACCCAAACCTTAACCGCTTGTGTCATTTTCAGACCAGATGCTGCATTACATCAAATCAGTCAAATGCATTGGTACCGAAGATGACACCACCCCCCAAATAAATACATTCTAGACCATAATAGGTTGCCATCAATTCCTGTTAAGACATGACATGAAGGCAGTGCCATAAAGCAAAATTCAGGATATTGGACCATTCGTTTCAATAAAACATTTGTGTGTAAAGCCCTAAAGAGTAGAAAAGTCACGGGATGTACACACTTAGTCCTGTGACCAAACTAATTGACCTGTGTGTAAATGTCTTATAGGGTGTGAATACCTGCTTTAGTTTTAGAGAATACAGCAGCTCCTTAGGGAGACGTTAAATGGCAGACAGTTGTCAACGTGCTGTTCCAACTTATATTCATATTTTGCGCAAGACTGAACAGGTTATTGGTTAGACATTTGCTAATACAGTATAAGACAGATACTTTTCACTGTCAGGGCTTAAGTGACTTATCTACTCAATTATTTCACCTTTGATTAGTATATCAAACTGCACACTGGTTAGCCAAAGGAAAAACATCTGCAACATGGAGTTTCGCCATGAAATGAACCACCTCATACCATCTTCATTGAGGAGATATGGAAATGTGTAGTCTAGTTAGTTAAGCTTGACGGAAACCCTATATCCTGGCCTGGTTAATTAGCATACCTTTTAGCCAAGACAGAGCAGAGCACAAAGCATTCAGACTAATGATGGCTTCACTGGCTATGGGTTAGATTATAAGCTTATCCACAGGTTAGGGGTGGGAACAGTGGGTGTGGTAGGTAGAACGGAGATGTAGGCTATGGGGTCCGGGATGTAGGGTATAGATGGGTATAAGATAGGACTAGGGCCTGAGTATGAGGGTGAGGGATTTTGAGGTAGGACTGAAGTGGAACTGGGTGCAGGTTATGGGATGATACTGTGGTAGGACTGGGTCCATTTGAAATAAGTTTGAGATATATATCTTAATCTCAAACAAATTCTTTCTCCTTTAAGTCAAGCATCAGGTAAGAAGTTTAGGTAGGTATTTGGTGAAACTGGTCTCTCGGGTATCAATGGTTTATGGGGTAGTTTTAGGGTAAGAGGATAAGGGGTGAGACTGGGTCAGTCATCAGGGGAGGTTTAGGCCACGTCCAGTACGCCTGCAGCCACCAGCTGTCGGGACAGCCAGTCCAGGCCCTCGTGGAGCCCTGTGCCGCTGCGGGCGTCACAGCCTTGGATGTGCCAGCTCCTCCCACAGCACAGCTTGTGAAGGCTCAGAAGCTCCGTCATCTCCTCCACTGACACAGCCCCGGGGACATCCTGCAGGTGAGGATAGAGGAATCAATGATTTAAATCATCTTTGTGTGTGTGTGTGTGTGTATACTTGTTTCTTGGACCAGGGGGCTGCGTGTGTACCTGTTTGTTGGCGAAGATGAGCAGCAGGGCGTCTCTCAGCTCTTTCTCAGTCAGCAGTTTCGCCAGCTCACTGTGGGCCTCCATCAGCCTGTCTCTGTGACAGCTGTCAATCACAAACACCACCGCTGGAGAGAGAAACTGAGAAAGTCAGGGCCCTATTCATTCATAACCTGTTTGCAGGTTTCCTGGATGGGTAAAAAACTAATTTACAGATTTTTTGTTGTTGTATAACATACTGTATTTTCAAATTCTCTCTCTTCAAAATCTTACTGTATCAATAAATATGACAAATGTAAGGGAAGCAGGTATTATGAAAGAAAGAGGAGAGACAGATACATTTATACAAAAGTATGTGGAAACTTTCAAATGAGTGGATTCGGCTATTTCAGCCACACCAGTTGCTGACAGGTGTATAAAATCTAGCACACGGCCATGCAATCTCCAAAAACAATGGCAGTGGAATGGCCCGTACTGATAAGCTCAGTGACTTTCAACGTGACACCGTCATAGGATGCCACCTTTCCAACAAGTCAGTCAACGTCAGACAAGAACTGTTCGTCGGTAGCTTCATGAAATGGGTTTCCATGGCCGAGCAGCCGCACACAAGCCTAAGATCACCATCCGCAATGCCAAGCTTGCCGCCATTGAACTCTGGAGCAGTGGAAATGCGTTCTCTAGAGTGATCAATCACGCTTCACCATCTGGCAGTCCGACGGACGAATCTGGTTTCGGCGGATGCCAGGAGAACGCCATCTGCCCCAATGCATAGTTCCAAATGTAAAGTTTGGAGGAGGAATAATGGTCTGGGGCTGTTTTTCATGGTTCGGGCTAAGCCCCTTAGTTCCAGTGAAGGGAAATCTTAATGCTACAGCATACAATGTCATTCTAGACGATTCTGTGCTTCCAACTTTCGTGCAACAGTTTGGGAAAGGCCCTTTCCTGTTTCAGCATGACAATGCCCCCATGCACAAAGCAAGGTCCATACATAAATGGTTTGTCGAGGTCGGTGTGGAAGAACTTGACTGGCCTGCACCTAAACCCCATCGAACACCTTTGGGATGAATTGGAACGCCGACTGCGAGCCAGGCCTAATCGCCCAACATCAGAGCCCGACCTCACTAAATGCTCTTGTGGCTGAATGGAAGCAAGTCCCCGCAGCAATGTTCCAACATCCAGAAGAGTGGAGGCTGTTATAGCAGCAAAGGGGGGGACCAACTCCATATTAATGCTCAACGAGCAGGTGTTCACATACTTTTGATATTGTAGTGTACCTTGTGTGTTCAGGTAATAGTGCTTCCAGAGAGGTCGTAGCTTATGTTTCCCACCAACATCCCAGATGGTGAACTTGAGATTCTTATACTCTACTGTCTCCACATTAAAACCTAGAGATGACAAGAAGGAATGGCTAGTGTCAATATAATTCAGGTAAATGTAATGTAAAAATGTATAATTTGACACGTGCCTACATGACAAAGACTGTTGTGGGTTTACCTATGGTAGGGATGGGCTGCATAAACTCGTCCTGTTTCAGCTTGAAGAGGATGGTGGTTTTCCCTGCACTATCCAGTCCCAGGGTCACCACCCTGATCTCCATCTTTGGACCGATGTGGACCCGGTTGTCCTGGAACAGAGAAAACCATGTCGTCTAAATGAGGTAACTAATTATCTTTCAATGGAGAGTGTGCCAAGTCTTGAAATCCTACAGAGTAGAGCAGAGTGCTGAACCTTAGTGAACGTGACGGGGATACCAGCGTCTAGCTGGATGTGGTCGGCCAGCTCAGTGAACTGCTGCTGCTGTTTCTGCAGAGTCTCCAACAGTCTGTTGATCTCCTGCTTTGCCAGAACCACCCTGCAGTCATCCTACCGAGAGAGACGGGAAAGAGATCAGTCATGATTACTGGGATGTTTTGTGATACTTGTGGGCAAAAATGCTTGATCTTGCTGCGACAATTCTGACATTTTATATGGCAATATGCAATGATTTTGTCAAAATTTTCACAAATGCGCTGACGAGGGAAAGTGGGTTGACATGTGGCTTGATTGAACCATATTAAAATTTAAATTAAATGGTTGAGTATGCAAGCCCTCTTTTTGTGCTGCGGGGATGAGTTAGTTTTGTCCAATAATATTGAGATGAATGAACTGTTTTATACTGAAATAGTGCAGTGATTAGACAAATTTGCAAGCTCTCGGATAATATGCAGAGCAGGGCATTGTTGATTTTGAAAAAAACATTTGCTATCGTAGAATCCAGGAGGGACTGTCCAATTGAACACGCATACAGAAGACCCCAGGAAGAACATAGCGGTGCAAAGCTGCTTATTGAAAACGGCGGGCACCTTCCGGTGCAAGCAGAGATTGCGTTCCTACGGTGTGCTCTAGATGCTATCCCCATTGGTGGCCCCATTTTGGCTCCTACCTGCTGCAGTGTTTTCTCACAATGTAGGCAGGCAGTGGAGACCTGGGAAAGCAGGATGGCCATGTCCTCCTGCTGCTGCCGGAGCCAGATGAGTCTCTCTCTGACGTGGGCGTCCACTACGCTGAGCGCCATCTCCTCCTGTCTGCACAGCGTCTCGTGGAGGTCGGCGAAGTAGGCCCGTACGCAGGACCGGGCGCTCTCTGCTGTGCCTGGGACCTGGGGAACACCCACAGACGACTGAGTCCATCAGGAACCCACACAGCATGAGGAAATGTACACTAGGATAAACCATAAGCTATTTCATGACTTTTTGGAAGGAAACAACGTTTCCGAGGACTTTTAAATGTAGCCATTGTTAATTGGTAAACACAGTAACAGCTTTACATTGATCATAGCTCAATTGCCTAGCTATCCTCTTTGACAACTAAAGTTCTTCTGTTGTATAGTACGCAAAACGTCATCCACTGCCAGCTGTTCTTACATGTTCAGTGTGTGCCATGCTGATGCCGTCCTCCACTGTCTGTTCTCCTCCCTCGATCTGCTGTACGATCCCAACCAGCTTCCTGGAATACTCCGACACCTCCTCTGTGAACGTCCGGATACAGTGGGCCATGTCCAGGATGGATGCACGGATCTGATTGGCTTCTGCCTCCAGAACCGCATGCTACAGGAAGGAAGCAATCAGCAAGGAGAAATTAATCAAATCATAGCAGTTGTACAGCCTCAACACCATAGTACCCGCCAAGCTCTTCACTAAGCTCAGGGCCCTGGGTCTGAACCCCTTCCTGTGCAACTGGGTCCTAGACTTCCTGACGGGCCGACCCCATGTGGTGAAGGTAGGCAACAACACCTCCGCCACGCTGATCCTCAACACGGGAGCCCCACAGGGGTAAGTGCTCAGCCCCCCTCCTTTACTCCCTGTTCACCCATGACTACGCACCAGTGTTTCCGTTAGCTGGTAAACGCCGGCGATAAATAAAACTGTAGCCGGCCAAATTGTCCCGGAGAAGAAACAACACTACTCCGCTACAGAGTTGAGTCTCCCTCTCCCCTTTCATTCTTGAGCTGTTTCTACAACTTGGAGTCCACCTGTGGCAAATTCAATTGATTGGACATGATTTAGAAAAGGTACACACCTGTCTATACAAGGTTCCACAGGTGACAGTGCATGTAAGAGCAAAAACCAAGCAATGAGGTTGAAGGAATTGTCCGTAGAGGTTCCTAAGAACACAATGGCCTTCATCATTTTTAAATGGAAGAAGTTTGGAACCACCAAGACTCTTCCTAGAGCTGGCCGTCCGGCCAAACTGAGCAATCGGGGGAGAAGGGTCTTGGTCAGGAAGGTGACAAAGAACCCGATGGTCACTCTGACAGAGCTCCTCTGTGGAGATGGAAGAACCTTCCAGAAGGACAAACATCTCTGCAGCAGTCCACCAATCACACCTTTATGGCAGAGTGGCCAGACGGAAGCCACTCCTCAGTAAAAGGCACATGACAGCCTGTTTAGAGTTTGCCAAAAGGCACCTAAAGGACTCTCAGACCATGTAAAACAAGATGATTCTCTGGTCTGATGAAACCAGGATTGAACTCTTTGGCCTGAATGCCAAGCATCACGTCTGGAAGAAACCTGACACCATCCCTACGGTGAAGCATGGTGGTGGCAGCATCATGCTGTTGGGATGTTGTTCAGCGGCAGGGACACTAGTCAGGATCGAGGGAAAAATGAACGGAGCAAAGTACAGAGAGATCCTTGATGAGAACCTGCTCCAGAACGCTCAGGACCACAGACTGGAGCGAAGGTTCACCTTCCAACAGGACAACGACCATAAGCACACAGCCAAGGCAACGCAGGAGTGGCTTCGGAACAAGTCTCTGAATGTCCTTGAGTGGCCCAGCCAGAGCCCGGACTTGAATCCGATCAAACAACTTGCCACCCCCATCTAACTAGCTGTGTGAGAGTACTTGATGTAGTTCACTGAGGGTTAGTGCTATCTGGGAACCTTGGTACATCCCTAGGCTAAACACTAACCTTAACCCATCCCGTAACCCTGAACCTTAACCATTTTAAAATGTCAACTTCAATGGGATAGGGATGTCCCAAGGATCCCGGATTGCAAGGACCGTTTACTGAGGAAACATGTAGGGTGAGTGCCAGCACCACATTTTGTGATTGATGTTTTTCCTTTCAAGTGACAACAAAATACCAATACATTCTAAATGTGTCCAATGCTGTGTTCCAGCTGGCTAGCATGAGGAAGCTCAGTCTTCAGAGTCTAGGCATTTTGTTTGCTGGAATCATTGCAGTTTATCCTCCCATTCGCTAGAGTAACACAGTTCTTCTACTAAAAAATATAGTCTTTCTGGTGCTCTTAAACTGTATGTGGTGCTTACATTAATGTTCTTTGTAGGGCTGTTTTTAGCACAATCAATACAGAAAAGGTTTTATTGGTTATCTGTGAATATTGCCACTAAAATCGGAATGTATCGGATAAGAAAATTCCATTTCGGTCGGGTTCTAATAAAAACATATTGATGTCTCTAGTGGGTCTCGTTGCTAGGAATGTTGCTTGAGAGATTGATGTAAGTAGTCAATACTGATATTCTCCAAGCTGACTCCTCCTCCTTCCAGTACCTTGTGTCCCTGGTGCTTGCCGTACTCTTTGCACACGCAGCACATGAGTGGCCCAGGCTGGCAGATCTCCTCCTGACAGACAAATTCGATAGCGTGGACCTGGTGCTGCGGGCACAGTGTCTTCTCGTGGGGCTTGTCTGCCAGGGGTACCCGCCGGTGCTTGGCCAGGGTGCGGGTGGAGTGGGTGAGCTGGGAGCAGTTGGCACACAGGTGGGTGGCACACACCGTGCAGTACATAGATGCCGTGTGGCTCTCGTCCTCGTCACAGCGGATTATACTCTGGAAGGAAAGGGAAGAACATAGGATAGTGTTACTTACTTAATGACAACACGTGAAATGTATGTTTGGCTGGATGATGAAAAAACGAGGCAGATCAAAGCAAAGTCCCATATTGCATTCACCTATCCTCTATGTTTTCAGATAATTGCAGACGAAAGATGGGAACCCAGGGCAGGGGTAACTACTGCCTACCTCTCCCATGCCTTTGAGGGACTCCTCTGCCATGCCCAACTGGTTGGACGCTCCATTCTGCAGCCTCTCCAGAAGTTCCAGCAGGGCAAAGTTCTTCTTCAGACCCCACACACCAGAGTCCCCTGAGAGAGAGAGAGATGGATGTCACATCACCTTCACACAGACCAGAGTGTGTGAGCCATTGGAAATCCCACTCATTGCTCATGGGCCGGTCTTTGCGCACCGCTCTGTGGTTCAACGTCTATTCCCCTGCTCTGCAAATTTTTTGTTGTTGATCAGCGCTCACATAAAATAAAAAAAATGTAGCTCAAACTTAGACTCCCCTTTTTGTTTAACAATAGCCTATATAGAAATCAAAATGTGCTGCGTGGGCTCATTAGTTGTCTTGCTATCAATTACACAGGCTGTGTGACCTATTTCTTTGTTGACTCATAACATCTCTGCGCATTAGTGGTGGGGGAGGCTAAATAAATACAACAGAATAGGCCTTATTAAAAGAACAGTGGTGAAATGAAAAATGCTGGACAGAGCTTGTGGCTGAGCAGTACCGGAGGGAAATTGGAGCAGGAGAGAAGGCCGGATCGATCCATTACAGCCAAACTACACACACTTCGCTCACATCCTCTAACACGGGTATTCCCAAACTGGGGTACGCGCCACGCCGTCGGGGGTTAAAAATGTCATTCACTTTAAAAAAAATATATACAGTTGAAGTCGGAAGTTTACATACACCTTAGCCAAATACATTTAAACTCAGCTTTTCACAATTCCTGATATTTAATCCTAGTAAAAATTCCCTGTCTTAGGTCAGTTAGGATCACCACTTTATTTTAGGAATGTGAAATGTCAGAATAATAGTAGAGAGAATGATTTATTTCAGCTTTTATTTCTTTCATCACATTCCCAGTGGGTCAGACGTTTACATACACTCAATTAGTATTTGGTAGCATTGCCTTTAAATTGTTTAACTTGGGTCAAATGTTTCGGGTAGCCTTCCACAAGCTTCACACAATAAGTTGGGTGAATGTTGGCCCATTCCTCCTGACAGAGCTGGTGTAACTGAGTCAGGTTTGTAGGCCTCCTTGCTCGCACACACTTTTTCAGTTCTGCCCACAAATTTGTCTATAGGACTGAGGTCAGGGCTTTGTGATGGCCACTCCAATACCTTGACTTTGTTGTCCTTAAGCCATTTTGCCACAACTTTGCTTACAAGTATGCTTGGGGTCATTGTCCATTTGGAAGACCCATTTGCTACCAATCTTTAACTTCCTGACTGATGTCTTGAGATATTGCTTCAATATATCCACATCATTTTGCTGCCTCATGATGCCATCTATTTTGTGAAGTGCACCAGTCCCTCCTGCAGCAAAGCACCCCCACAACATGATGCTGCCACCCCCATGCTTCACGGTTGGGATGGTGCTCTCCGGCTTGCAAGCCGCCCCCTTTTTCCTCCAAACATAATGATGGTCATTACGGTCAAACAGTTCTATTTTTGTTTCATCAGAACAAAGGACATTTCTCCAAAAAGTACGATCTTTGTCCCCATGTGCAGTTGTAAACCGTAGTCTGGCTTTTTATGGCGGTTTTGGACCAGTGGCAGTTGGTCCAGTTAATGTCCTAACAGACTTGCCAAAACTATAACAAGAAATTTGTGGAGTGGTTGAAAAACGAGTTAATGACTCCAACCTATGTGTATGTAAACTTCCGACTACAACTGTATGTGTGTATGTATATATATATATATTTTTTTTTCCCCCCTTCACATTTTCAAACAGTCCATTTATATTTTCCAAAGGGGCTATACATTCGGGTGAGGTTTTTTTCTCGCCTGAGTAGCCTCATTTCACTGCCAAAAATAAAATTAAACAATCTAGTGTTCAGTGAAATAACAACAATGTCAAATACATGTAGCCTAGTCAAATATTTAACATCCAATCACATTAAACATAAATCTCTCACACGGGAATTCCACTAACGGTCCGTATGTAGCCAAATGTAGCTGCTGCTCATGGTGGTATCTGTACTGATGGCGCAAAAGCCTTGACAGGGAGACATAGTGAAGTGATAACGCGCGTTCAAGCAGTATCTCCCGATGACACTTGGGTACACTGCAGCATCCACCGAGAGGCTCTTGCTGCCAAGGGAATGCCTGACAGCTTGAAATACGTTTTGGACGCTACAGTGAACATGGTTAACTTTGTTAAAGCAAGGCCCCTGAACTCTCGTGTATTTTCTGCACTTGGCAATGATATGGGCAGCGACCACGTAACGCTTTTACAACATACAGAAGTGCGCTGGTTATCAATGGGCAAAGTATTGACAGATACATTTTTTTTTAGAGACAAGCTTAAAGTTCTTTACTGACCATAATTTTCACTTGTCTGACCGCTTGCATGATGACGAGTTTCTCACATGATTGGCCTATCTGGGTGATGTTTTTTCTCGCCTGAATGATCTGAATCTAGGATTACAGGGACCCTGTAACTATATTCAATGTGGGGGACAAAATTGAGGCTATGACTAAGGAGCTGTAGCTCTTCTGTGTGTTGTCCTTGTTAATGCTGACAGAGATCTTTACATCATGGTATGACTTTTTGGTGTGCAATTGAACTCAAGCTTACGGACAATGTCAAATGTGATATAGCGAAGCACCTGAGTGAGTTGGGTGCGCAATTACGCAGGTACTTTCCAGAAACGAAAAACACAAACAACTGGATTTGTTATCCCTTTCATCCCCTGCCTCCAATCCACTTACCGATATCTGAACAAGTGAGCCTCATCAAAATTGCAACAAGCGATTCTGTGAAAATGTAATTTAAAATCAGAAGCTACTGCCAGATTTCGGGAATGGGCTGCGCTCAGAGTATCCTGCCTTGGCAAATCGCTCTGTTAAGACACTGATGCCCTCTGCAACCACGTACCTATGTGAGAGTGGATTCTCTGCCCTCACTAGCATGAAAATTAAATACAGGCACAGACTGTGTGTGGAAAATGATTAAAGACAGACTCTCTCCAATACAACCCAACATTGCAGAGTTATGTGCATCCTTTCAAGTACACCCTTCCCATTAACCTGTGGTGAGTTATTCACAATTTTCAATGAACAAATAAGGTTTTATATGTAAGATGGCTAAATAAAGAGCAAAATTATTGATTATTATTATATTATTATTTTTGCCCTGGTCTTATAAGAGCTCTTTGTCACTTCCCACGAGCCGGGTTGTGACAAAAACTCACACTCATTCTTATGTTTAATAAATGTATCGTATAGTGTGTGTGTGTGGCAGGCTTACAATTTCAAAAAATAATATTTGAGAGTGCGCTGACCCTGGTGCTAGAGGGGGTACGCAGGAGGTTGAATGTTTGGCCTGTATAGAAACTAAACCCTACAGAACTCACCCAGTTCAGTGACCTGTCTGTCAAAGGGGCAGCGGACGGCTCTACCATGCAGGGGCAGCCGGGTCAGACAGTCATGGCAGACTGTGTGACCGCAGAGCAGCAGCCGGGGGACCTTGTCCCCTTGGAGAGAGAAGACATCCTCACACACCCCACACTCCAACACCTGGGAACCACAACAACAACACAAAGACAGGTTTAGTCAGACACCCACACACAGGTTGAGTAAACGTCGATGGATCACTTTTCATTGCATATCATCTCAAAATGTATTTATTTCTCCATGGACTGAGATTAGGAATATGCCTTAATTATAGAATAACTATCTTCAAAGTAATGACTCGGGACGTCGGGTTTGAAATGAAAGCTTCTTTTAGTAATACTACTTGTTCATGTTACATTTAACAACTTTAGATTCAACAAAAACAATAAAAGAAAGTTGCTAACGAAAGTCAGGATAATCACTTGTACAAAACTGGTGCGTTCTCCCCTCTTCCTACTACCTGTTGTAAAGGCATTCTAGAACTTGCAGTCAATAGCGCAATCCAATTCAACAGAACTATGTACAGTTGAAGTCGGAAGTTTACATACACTTAGGTTGAAGTCATTAAAACTCGTTTTTCAACCACTCCACAAATTTCTTGTTAACAAACTATAGTTTTGGCAAGACGGTTAGGACATCTACTTTGTGCTTTGCTTGATATCATGGGAAAATCAAAAGAAATCAGCCAAGACCTCAGAAAAAAATGGTAGACCTCCACAAGTCTGGTTCATCCTTGGGAGAAATGTCCAAATGCCTGAAGGTACCACGGTCATCTGTACAAACAATAGCACGCAAGTATAAACACCATGGGACCACACAGCCGTCATACCGCTCAGGAAGGGAGACGCGTTCTGTCTCCTAGAGATGAACTTACTTTGGTGTGAAAAGTGCAAATCAATCCCAGAACAACAGCAAACGGCCTTGTGAAGATTCAGGTGGAAACAGGTACAAAAGTATCTATATCCACAGTAAAACGAATCCTATATCGACAATAACCTGAAAGGTCGCTCAGCAAGGAAGACGCCACTGCTCCAAAACAACTATGAAGAAAAGCCAGACTACGGTTTGCAACTGCACACAGGGACAAAGATTGTACTTTTTGGAGAAATGTCCTCTGGTCTGATGAAACAAAAATAGAACTGTTTGGCCATAATGACCATCGTTATGTTTGGAGGAAAAAGGGGGAGGCTTGCAAGCCGAAGAACACCATCCCAACCGTGAAGCATGGGGGTGGCAGCATCATGTTGTGGGGGTGCTTTTCTGCAGGAGGGACTGGTGCACTTCACAAAATAGATGGCATCATGAGGCAGGAAAATTATGTGGATATATTGAAGCAACATCTCAAGACATCAATCAGGAAGTTAAAGCTTAGTCGCAAATGGGTCTTCCAAATGGACAATGACCCCAAGCATACTTCCAAAGTTGTGGCAAAATGGCTTAAGGATAACAAAGTCAAGGTATTGGAGTTCACATTCTTAAAATAAAGTGGTGATCCTAACTGACCTAAAACAGGAAATTTACATTAGGATTAAATGTCAGGAATTGTGAAAAACTGAGTTTAAATGTATTTGGCTAAGGTGTATGTAAACTTCAACTGTATGTAGTTCTCTCAATCTCTAATACAATTAAATATGTAAATAACTGTGAAGAAAATATCTTTAGATACAGCTCAATGACTTAATGGGTTACAGAGTTAATGTTTACAGTTAAAGGTTACAACATTAATGTCCACCTCCTGCCTCTATAATTGTCATGGCATACTTTGTGTAAGAGCTATTGAAGATTGAAAGCAATAAATAGAATAATAAAACCTATGTTTTTTAACCAGTGGATTTTTGTCCATCTTCCACTGATTCAGAATGTCATTTTCATAGTCATGTTACAATTTGTGTGAGAGCCAATGATTTATACAGTACCAGTCAAAAGTTTAGACAGCTACTAATTCAAGGGGTTTTCTTTATAAATAGTAAAGACATCAAAACTATGAAATTACACATATGGAATCATGTAGTAACAAAAAAAAAGTGTTGAACAAATCAAAATATATTTTCTGTTTGAGATTCTTCAAAAGTAGCCACCCTTTGCCTTGATGACAGCTTTGCACACTCTTGGCATTCTCTCAACCAGCTTCATGAGGTAGTCACCTGGAATGCATTTCAATTAACAGGTGTGCTTTGTTAAAAGTATTTTTTTATTTTGAAAGAAACCACTACTAAAGGACACCAATATTAAGAAGAGACTTGCTTGGGCCAAGAAACACGAGCAATGGACATTAGACCGGTGGAAATCTTTCCTTTGGTTTGATGAGTCCAAATCTGAGATTTTTGGTTTCAACCGCTGTCTATGTTAGACGCAGAGCAGGTGAATGGATGAAGCATGGAGGTGGTGGTGTGATGGTGTGGGGATGCTTTGCTGGTGACACTGTCAGTGATATATTTAGAATTCAAGGCACACTTAACCAGCATGGCTACCACAGCATTCTGTAGAAACACGCCATCCCATCTGGTTTGCGCTTAGTGAGACTTGTTTTTCAACAGGACAATGACCCAACACACAGCTCCAGGTTGTGTAAGGCCTATTTGACCAAGGAGGGTGGTGGAGTGCTGCATTAGATGATGCAGGGAGGTCGGCCTCCACAATCACCCAACCTCAATTGAGATAGTTTTGGATGAGTTGGACCGCAGAGTTAAGGAAAAGCAGCCAATAAGTGCTCAGCATATGTGGGAACTCTAAGGCAGTTTGAAAAGCATTCCACATGAAACTGGCTGAGAGAATGCCAAGAGTGTGCAAAGCTGTCATTAAGGCAACGGGTGGCTATTTTGAAGAATCAAAAATATGAAATATATTTTGATCTGTTTAACATTTCTTTGGTTACTACATTAATCCATATGTGTTATTTCATAGTTTTGATGTCTTCACTATTATTCCACAATGTAGAAAATAGTAAAAAATAAAGAAAAACCCTTGAATGAGTGTAGGTGTGTCCAAACTTTTGACTGGTACTGTATATACACTGGATGACTGATAAGGGGCACTGCCACCATTACTCCATCTTGGCACTTCCCCACCATTGTAAAAAATATTTTGGAAGCTCTAGAAATGCATTTATACACATTCATGCTCTTACTGGGGAGTGCCAATATGGTAGACCAGTGGCTTCAAAGCCTTTCAAATGCCAAGACATAGCATCAGCAATCCAGGGTTTATAGACACTGGACAAAAATATAAAACGCAACATATAAAGGGTTGGTCCCGTGTTTAATGTGCTGAAATAAAAGATCCCAGAAATGTCATATGCACAAAAAGCTTATTTCTCTGAAACTTTGTGCACAAATTTGTTAGTGAGCATTTCTCCTTTGCCAAGATAATACATCCCCCTGTAAGGTGTGGCATATCAAGAAGCTGATTAAACAGCTTGATCATTAGACAGGTGCACCTTGTGCTGGGGACAATAAAAGGCCATCTGTGGTGTTGTCTTGAACAATGCCACGGATGTCTCAAGTTTTTAGGGAGTGTGCAATTGGCATGATGACTGCAGGAATGTCCACAAGAGCTGTTGCCAGATAATTTAATGTTAATTTCTCTACCATAAGCCACTTCCAATGTCATTTTAGAGAATTTGGCAGTATGCCCAACCATCCTAACAACCGCAGACCACGTGTAACCACGCCAGCCCAGGATCTCCACATTCAGCTTCTTCACCTACGGGATGGTCTGCGACCAGCCACCCAGACAGATGAAACTGTGGGTTTGCACAACCAAAGAATTTCTGCACACACTGTCTCGGAAGCTCATCTGCGTGCTCGTCATCCTCACCAGGCTATTGACCTGACTGCAGTACGGCGTTGTAACCGACTTCAGTGGGCATATGCTCACCTTCGATGGCCACTGGCATGCTGGAGAAGTGTGCTCTTCACAGATGAATCGTGGTTTCACCTGTACTGGGCAGATAGCGTGTATGGCGTCGTGTGGGCGAACAGTTTGCTGATGTCAACTTTGGGGGGTTATGGTATGGGCAGGCATAAGCTACGGACAATGAACACAAATGCATTTATCAATGGCAATTTGAATGCACAGATACCGTGACGAGATCCTGAGGCCCATTGTTGTGCCATTCATCAACCATTCCCTCATGTTTCAGCATGATAATGCATGGCCCATGTCGCAAGGATCTGTAAACAATTCCTGGAAGCTGAAAATGTCCCAGTTCTTCCATGGTCTGCAGACTCACCAGACATGTCACCCATTGAGCATGTTTGGGATGCTCTGGATCGACGTGTATGACAGCGTATTCCAGTTCGTGCCAATATCCAGCAACTTTGCACAGCTATTGAAGAGGAGTGGGATAACGTTCCACAGGCCACAATCAGCCTGATCAACACTTATTTTTATTTATTTAAATATGGCAAGTCAGTTAAGAACTAATTCTTATTTACAATATCTATGCGAAGGAGATGTCTCAAGTTACATGAGACAAATGGTGGTCACACCAGATACTGACTGTTTTTCTGATCCACATCCCTACTTTCCAAAACATTTTTTTGCATCTGTAGTCCCGGTCATGTGAAATCAATAGATTAGGCGCTAATGAATTTGATTTCCTTATATGAAGTAATTCAGTAAAATCATAGAAATTGTTGCATGTTGCATTTATTTGTGTTCATTGTACATCAATGGTAATAGCAATTGAAGATTGAAATCTTATGAAATACACAAAAAGGTTTGGATTTTTCTCCATCCACCTGATTCAGAAAGTACCATCTTCATAGTCATGGCAGGCTTGGTTTAATAGTTATTGAGGAGCGTGAACCGAATATCCAATATAAAACACATTTTACCCCCACATTGTACCTTCTTCTTCTTGAACTGCACTGTTGGTTAAGGGCTTGTAAGTAAGCAATTCACGGTAAAGTCTACACTTGTTGTATTCGGCGCATGTGGCAAATAAATTTTGTTTTTGGTTCGAGAACTAAATCAATTATGCAGTATCAAGCCAGCTACAGTTAATTTTAACATAAAGCCATGCTAATATATGGATCCAAGTGACAGGTGAAGGTAACGGATGCAATTGCATGGTTTACAAAAAGTTGTGGTCGGGGCTCTTAATTGCAGACAGAATCACCATCTGGGTTTTGTGGATTTCATGTCTACGCAGACACAAAAAACTGCAGGCCGATCGTTTGACACTGCAGTGACGCCCCGGCCGCAGAAGCATACGAAGCCAAGAAAGCAAAATTGAGCGCCCTTGCTGGCCGTTTAAATAAACCGCCGGATTCGACCGGTATTATCGCCCACAAACATTGTTCATATGCTTCTTCAGACGTGTAAGTATTCAACCAACCTTCACGGTGTTGCCTGTGGCCCTTCTGCCGTGCCGAACACAGACGTCCATCGTTGCTGCTGTCCGGTTTGTTCACACCCATAGCAACCGCCATCCGAGGACTAAACCATTCCCAGGGTGTCAGTGGGAATCCGAAAATGTCTGTGTGGAATATCTGTAGACCGCCAACTGAATTTGAGAAGTTGTAATTATGAACTGTAACTTTGGTGTTTTGTATCGATAAGAAAATACTAATAGGTTTGGTTATTTACATTTTAAAAATCAATAATGAAACTGGAGATTATCTATCACCCCTATTATGGATATGGAAGAGTCCGTCAGCTTTTTCCGTCAGTTCCACGGTTTGTGGACTTAGCGCCCTCTTGCGTTCTTTCTGCAACACTAAATTCACAGTTTAAGCCTGTACAACAATTTCATGCTGTTACTGTCTTTGCCTGTACTGTCGCAACCCAGTCTCTCATTAATATGTACTATATGTACAAATAAGCACAATGGTAAGTATCTCATTAACTATGTACTATATGTACAAATAAGCACTATGTTTTTATGTACTAATAGCACAAACTCATGATGCATTGCGATCACAACCATAACATCAGATGCCACGCCACTTCTTAATATCTTTAAACTTGATGCGCCCTGAGTTTACGTTGGATGTAGCTAGCTATTTTATGGTGAGAACGCGAGGTAAGTCATTTTTAGGAAATGAGAAATAATCGAGAATTTTCTGTATTTCAGCCCGCATAACTCTAAACTCTTATTTTATTTCAGTCAGTTATGTATATTGGTTTATCTTGTAGACAAGACATGATATTTATTTGATCTGGACAACAGTATCTTGTATTTGATTTCATTTTACGTTTAACTAGGCAAGTCAATTAAGAACAAATTCTAATTTACAATGACTGCCTACCAAAAGGCCTCCTGCGGGATGGGGATAAAAAATAAAAAACGTTTTTTTTTTTTTGTGAGGGGGGGGCTTGCCTGTTTTGCATGTTATTTTTCCATTAATATGTGTCACATCAGTTTGCAAACAATGAAAAAAAAATACATATCATTGAGTTAATAAAGCCAAACATGGTCTCCTTTTTGTTTTCTTGAGTAAGGCAGCTCCAAAATGCAGGTGTTTCAACCTAGCTCTTTCTGTGGTGGTGGGGCAAGCCAGCAGAAAATACGGAGCATTGTGCAGTGATTGGCTCAGTGTTCTGTCACTCATGGGGACACTACGTCACTGCCAAGTCTAAGGGTGGAGCTTTAAAATTCTAGCCCCTTGGGTGTTGCCATAGAGTTACATTAGAAGTGCCCATCAAAGAAGGCTTAAGGTCATTGGCCATAGATAAAATGGAGTCAAATCATGTTATGTCTACAGTAGCTTTGATTGGACTGATCATGTCAACCAACATCATACTTTCAAAATCTTAGCTAGCAGTCATCATCATGAATCAAGTCGATAATCTACTGGCAAATATGTTTTAATCCTTGTCATATGAAGAGAAATAATAAAGAGAAATTATAGATAAAACGTATCGGTGCACATCGGCCATTAGGCAAACATTACACAACAAGTTGGAAATCGCAAATTCAACAATGAGTGGTTTGGAAGGAATCAGTGGCTAACTGCAAGCATTGCAAGTCAATCATTAGCATGCTATTAAGTGGAGTGGCTGTGTGGTCCCAAGTCTAAGATTAAGGGTCTCTTTTCCTAGTTCAGAATTATAAACATTCAACATTGGCCATGCGGTCAATGAAGCATGATTTGTGCCGTGCTCAAAACAACTATTAACTCGTAACTGCAAAATCTGACTTTAGTGAGTTCAAGACATCTGAGAACTCTGGGGAAAACGTGCTACGACTGGGAAAACACGTTTTGAACTTTTATCTAACTCGGAATTGTAAATCGAGAACTCTGGCCTCTTTCTAGAGCTACGCCCTGAAGATCACTGACGTCATCATGATTTAACCTTATTTTTTCTCTCCAGTTCCCAGTTGTCTTGAAAGCACCATAAATCCAGAGAATGACAAACTTCGATGACACAGTTTGATGACAACATTTTCCCATGATGGACCGCCACGCCACCTTCCTGTTCAAGTGAGCACAGCACAACAAGGTGAGTCCAAACATGTCTTGTTTGCTGCTATATAAATGATGTAATATGCAAGGGAGATATGTATACTGTAGCTAAGAAAGTAATACTAAATGCATGTTGTGTAGTAGCCCATGTGCCTCACCCTAATAATTTTGTCTATATTCACCTCTTAATTTCACATACTGTTCTGACTTGGTGGTGCACATGTAGGCTCTAACCTGTTTTTGAGAAATGTAATTATTGAATATTGTAAGAGCTTTAATTGTCTGCTTATATGCCCCCTTTATTTATCCTATGGTTCTGACTTGGTGTACAGGGATAACACTGTAAGAACAGCCCATGATTTGAATTCTGTCACTGTACATTTCAAAGGTGCTGAACAAACAATGATATTGACTACATCCATCCTAGCTCGCTCATTAATATCTTAATCGAAATTATGGATTGCCTCTTATCCTCTTGTCGTCCCCTTGTGCCATAGTTTGTACATCTCACTTGTCAGTATAAACCACATTTGTTTAAGCAAGTCAGCCATATCAGCTGTTTTTTAAAAAGGCAGTAAATGAACTGTTTTGCTGCCAGACAAGGCTCTGCTGATAGCCAGGTGTAGCAGTGTTATCGTGCAATTAATGTATTGTTTAGTGTTGTGTTGTGGCTTTGCTGGTATGCATCCCACCTTTTTTTATTTTCCCCCACCAAGATTTACATGCGGAAGTCGCCACTGTGTGTGTATATATAGGACAAAACACACACCATGACAAGAGAGACACCACAACACTACATAGAGACCTAAGACAACAACACAGCATGGTAGCAACACCACATGACAACAATATGGCAGCGACACAAAACATGTTACAAACAGTATTGGGCACAGACAACAGCACAAAGGCAAGAAGTTAGAGACAGCAATACATCACGTGAAGCAGCCACAACTGTCAGTAAGAGTGTCCATGATTGAGTCTTTGAATGAAGAGATGGAGATAAAACTGTCCAGTTTAAGTGTTTGTTTTTTTTGCAGATGGTTCCAGTCGCTAGCTGCAGCGAACTGAAAAGAAGAGCGACCCAGGGATGTGCGCGCGCAAAGGAGGATGTGGAGGATGTATGCTTTTTGGTTCCCGCCATGAGCCAGTGAACATTGGGCCTTTTTAGCTAGCTGCTCGCTGTTATTATGTAAAAACACAATATCAGTCGTGGAAGCACATGAAAATGTTTTTTTTTCTGTGAATTATTGAGCTATTCATTTCATGACTTCATTTCATGAGTGACGGACTGTGAAACTTAATCTCCCATGATTCCGTAGTACCGGAATTGACACAAACAGACAATCATAACATGCTAGGGGGTACAACAAATGACAGATTATACAAAGGCCTTGTTTTAACATGTTTCTTATTGGAAGAATGTAGTATGGTCTTAATGTACTGCTCAAACTCCTTATAGAAAACATGGAGAGTGTTTTTTTTTGTTAGTGAATTTACATTTATGAATATTACATTTTTTATTAGCATAATTAGATTTAAGAGGTCAAATGTTTTCCTTGTCCTTATCATAGTTAAGGAAACCAAGCAGCACATTCTCACATAATAAACAAAAGTCATCTAGAATATTAACAATTATAAAACTAAAAATATCTTGCCACAATTTCTTTCCATGTAGACAATGCCAAAATAAATGTAAAACTGTTTCTGTTTGCTCAACGCAAAAACTACAGTTAATGTTATTGTATTTTTTGAGTTTCTTCAGATAATGATTTGCAGGGTACGGTAACTGACCGTGTTGTGTTTGTTCTTAGTATACCTCAGTGGTTCTGTTGATACCTCACGCAACTTAAAATAAGCAATTACTCTGCATATAATACATAACATATAATAAACAGAAGAAACTATTTAGCATTTTAATTAGATCTTCGATGGTGTAGTTAGTTAATTTATTGCCTGTATGTGATCCATAGAAATATGAATCATATTTCTATGGGACACGTACAGGCCATAAATAAACTAGCTACGCTGGTGTCTGCACATGTTAAACTGTAATTCTCTTTTTGCTGTTTGTATACCAATTGTGTACATGTGAATATTCAAGTACACTTCATAAATAGTAATATCAGCATTACTCACCTGTGATTAATGAATTAAAGCAGCTCAAAAACGTTTGAGTGTTAACTGTGGAGCCTTTGCTTTTTGCTTTTGCACAATATAACGCAGTCCCCACAGTAATGAAATTCAGTCATCCACAATGTACCCCAAGGGAGATGTCCAGAGTGAGATCTCCCTTGGGGGATTTCTTAACAGACTTATCAATGATAGGATCGTTACACTACTCTCTCGGTTCAGAAAACACAACCTGTGCTTCTCTATCACAAATCCCTCACGCCTTAACAAGACATGCTTTTGACCACCATGCACTATCCTACTTCTGTACATCAGAGTAGCAAACGGTAGGAGGGGGTATTGACCAGAGGTAGGCTTGAAGCCAAGTCGCCCTACGGAAATCACGCTACAAACAACAACCCCAAGAGAGTAAGGGCCTCATCACGGCTAGCATCGTTCAACCTGTCAGGCAGCATGACTACCTTGTTAGGACATGTCTAACTAGTACTAAATGCAGTTTTAGCTGTCTCACTGGCTTTCGTTTCAATGTTGGATTAAATACAAAGTGGTGCTATGAAACGTTCAAATCCTCAGACCGATTGTAACCTAAGCCTCTGTCTTGCAGGCATGAACTCTTAGATTGCATGTATTGAAAATAGATTCAAAGTGTTATATTACTCCGAAATTAAGAAGAACCACTGCGAATGTACATTAAAACCACATAGTTATGTACATGTAATTGAATGACATATCTAATATAATGACCTACAGTAGATCATCATTTTATGACATACAGTGCATTCGGAATGTATTCAAACCCCTTGACTTTTCCCACGTTACTTTACAGCCGTTTTCTAAAATTGATTCAATAGTTTATCAATCTACACACAATACCCCATAATGACAAGTTTATGAAAATTAAAAATATAACATTTACATAAGTATTCAGACCCTTTTCTCAGTACTTTGTTGAAGCAAAATTGGCAGCAATTACAGCTATGAGTCTTCTTGGGTATGATGCTACAAGCTTGGCACACCTGTATTTGGGAAGTTTCTCCAGTTCTTCTCTGTAGATCCTCTCAAGCTCTGTCAGGTTGGATGGGTAGCGTCGCTGCACAGCTATTGTTAGGTCTCTCCAGAAATATTAGATCGGGTTCAAGTCCGGGGCTCTGGCTGGGGCACTCAAGGACATTCAGAGACTTGTGCCAAAGCCACTCCTGCGTTGTCTTGGCTCTGTGCTTATGGTCATTATCCTGTTGAAAGGTGAACCTTCACCCTAGTCTGAAGTCCTGAGAGCTCTGGAGCAGGTTTTCATCAAGGATCTTTCTGTACTTTTCTCCGTTCATGTTTCCCTCGATCCTGACTAGTCTCCCAGTCCCTGCCACTGAAAAACATCCCCACAGCATGATGCTGCCACCACCATGCTTCACTGTAGAGATGGTGCCAGGTTTCTTTCAGCCGTGACGCTTGGCATTCAGGCCAAAGACTTCAATCTTGGTTTCATCAGACCAGAGAATCTTGTTTCTCATGGTCTGAGTCATTTAGGTGTCTTTTGGCAATCTCCAAGCGAGCTGAGGAGTGGCTTCCTTCTGGCCACTCTACCATAAAGGCCTGATTAGGAGGGCTGGAGAGATGGTTGTCCTTCTGGAAGGTTCTCCCATTTCCACTCGAGCTCTGTCAGAATGACCATCGGGTTCTTGGTCACCTCCCTGACCAAGGACCTTCTCCCCCGATTGCTCAGTTTGGCTGGGCGGCCAGCTCTAGGAAGAGTCTTGGTGGTTCCAAACTTCTTCAGTTTAAGAACGAGGCCACTGTGTTCTTGGGGACCTTCAATGCTGCAGAAATGTTTTGTATCCTTACCCAGATCTATGCCCCGACACAATCCTGTGTCGGAGCTCCACGGACAATTCCTTCGACCTCATGGCTTGGTTTTTGGTCTGACATGCACTGTCAACTGTGGGGCCTTATAGAGACTTGTAGATCCAATTAATGGAATTTACCACAGGTGGACTCCAATCAAGTTGTAGAAACATCTCAACGATAATCAATGGAAACAGGATGCACCTGATCTCAATTTCGAGTCTCATAGCAATACTTATGTAAATAAGGTATTTCTGTTTTTTATTTTTAATATATTTGCAAAAATGTTGAAAAACCTGTTTTCGCTTTGTCATTATGGGATATTGTGTGTCGGTTGTTGAGGGGAAAAATGCATTTAATCCATTTTAAAATTAGGCGGTAACATATCAAAAATGTGAAAAAAGGGAATGGGTCTGAATTGTTTCCGAATGCAATGTATATCTGTCATAGTGGATTCTCGTTTCTACTCCCAAAAAACACAGTTATACTAATGCCATTAGGTTACATTATATATAGAACACACAATTTGATTTAATAGTTTCCATTACCTGTACCCTTCCTCCTGCAGTAGCCATGCTCCTGCACCTATCCCCACAAGATAGAGGTACAGAATGCGAAACAAATTCCATGCCAAACTTAAAAATAGCTTGGCTGTATAACATTTCCTTTCATGAATTCTGTCATTCATTTATTTTATTTTTTTAAACCTCCACAAGACTACCTGATGCAGGACCTACAGGACCTACAAAAGTGACTTGGGCAGAGAGGCAGTGTACACAAAAGTGGCAATGGTGATGATGGACAGCATGCGCTCGGCTGAAGGTACTGTGATGGGCCATTGTCAGTATTGCAACAGGGAGGATGCGGTTTTGTGGTGATATAAAGTAAATATGTGGTTTTTAAGGACTTTACTTCTATTCACATGTTTTTAAAGAAAGTAATGAATTACTTCCTAGTAATTACTCCTGACTCAGGGTGCTACAACCTGTCCGTTCCTGCTCTGAACTGCTCCGGGTGTCTGAGACATTGGAGAGTTGGGCTGGAGGAACTTGTAAAGAGTGGCTACTGGCCAGCCACCGTGACTCACCAGACCATCTTCACAGAGGACCTCTTCAAGTCCTTTGAAGACATGAAGGTGTTGGCCCCAGCAAGCTGCCCTCAAGTCTTTGTGGGAATGCTTGATGGAAGAACAAAGTACTTTGGCAGGCTAAGTGTGTATGTACTAATCACATGATCATTTCAATTAATTAGTGGTTAATATTTGTCCCTAATATAAAAATTGTACCCTACCCCTGTATGTTTTGCATATTATTAGAGTAGAAAGATATGTGGCGACACATTCCAGAAGGCGTCCCTCGAGTGGATGTACGGGCAGTTTGAAATAGACACGTTTTGTGGAAGCGATCTCTTCCATTGTCCTGCCTGCTCACAGGAAATGGATGCTATATCAGTTAATGGGAATCGCAAGCAATACCGCTTCCAGAAAGCCTCAGAGTTTGTACTACATCTTATGTGTTGATGTTTTGTTCAGGGTATAATTATACCTTCTTAAAGTGCATGCTGGTCTTCTTTTTGCTATGAAGTATATGTTTGTGATGTTTTATTGCAGTTGGTCCCGTTTTTAGTAGAAGATGAACTGGCAATTAAAAGGTCATTCTCCATGAAGACAGTGATTCGTTTTTTTTGTTTGTTGCTTTATCCAAACCCCTCCGAGACACACAGACATACACAGAGAGGTTGGAGCTTCCTTTCTTCATCCCTCCTCTCCTTCTTCTCTGATAACACAATCCCCTGTCTTTCTACCTGAGTGTACACTGTACTCTTAGTTTAATCTCTACCACCACAGCCTCCTCAGCCTCCACAGAACCCAGAGGTCTGTCAATGTCCAATATCAGGGGCTGAGGGAGCTAGAGAAGAGAGTTTGTGGTTTCCCTTTCCTCAACAATATTGCTTTCTCACTGGTAGTCCAGCCAGAGTATATAGGTCATTGTTTTCTCTACCATAACAGTACATATCTCTCGGGTAGGAACAGACAGAGAAGAGGGTTAATGTTTTTTCAGCCTCGGAAGCCTAGGCTTCTCACGATCTTCTAAAAAAAGATCTGGGGAAGTACCTCTCAGGAAGATGATGAAAAAGGGCCGAGTATGGATTATATTGACACCATATGAAATATTTAGCATGGGTGGAGCTCCAAACAGAGGTTGTGTTTCAGAACATTTTTCCAACTTGCAACAAGCCTGCATGCATAAGATGTATAGGCTACAAAAACGTTGTCTGATAGGGTAGGAAAAGGGAGAGACAGACAACTGAGGGGAATGTAATTTCTACTCAAAGCCAGTCAAATTCAAATGTTGAATGCCAGTGTCCTCATTGCAACGCAAAATCCCAATTTAAAGTTCTGCTAGTTGATTCAACAAGACAATATGCTGAGGAGTAATTCTGTCGTATTAAAGTCCTTTTGTGGGGAAAAACTCATTCCGATTGGCTGGGCCTGACTCCCCAGTGGGTGGGACTATGCCCTCCCAGGTGTCACGATCGTGTGGCGGATTAACGGACCAAAATGCAGCTTTTGGAAAATAAGCCATCTTCTTTTATTTTAACACGAAGATGAACACGACACAAAAACACTTTAACAAAACAACAAAACGACCGTGAAGCTACAAACGTTGTGCACAAACATACAGGCTACTAACGTTCTTACATAGACAATTACCCACAACCAATGAGAGCCTATGGCTACCCTAAATAAGGCTCCCAATCAGAGACAACCGAAATCAGCTGTCTCTAATTGGGAACTCATTCAGGTAACCATAGACTCTCCTAGACAACTAAACATACATAGACAACGCTAGACACCTGAACTCCACACAAACCCATATACTACACAACAACCCCTTTACCATAAAAACCACCCAAAATCAACAAAACACAAACCTTCCCCATGTCACACCCTGACCTAACTAAAATAATAAAGAAAACAAAGAATACTAAGGCCAGGGCGTGACACCAGGCCCACCCATGGCTCCGCCCCTGCCCAGTTAAGTGAAATCCATAGATTGGGGTCTAATGAATTTATTTCAATTGACTTATTTCTTTATATGAACTGTAACTCAGTAAAATCGTTGAAATTGTCGCATGTTGCGTTTATATTTTTGTCAATTATTAGTGGGTCTTCAGGTTGTGGAAGGCTTATATTTAGCTTAGGTATAATTTTATAAGCCCTGAATTCATTAGATTATTCCTGATTTTTTGAAATGCAGTGTATTGACCTTTTTAATTGCGCAACAAAGCTTATTTCGAGAAAACGGCAAAAAAACGAGATGTATATTGTGAATCACACCATAAAAAATTGAGATGTGAGTTTTAGGTCATATCGCCCAGCCCTAGTTGAGGGGAAGGGATTTACCCTGTAGGGGAACTGAATACTGTGTTCCATCTTCATTGCTGTCAGTCATGCTCTCATAAGTGTCTCATTGGTCCCTCATCTGCATGTTCTTATCCTGCCCCAAACACTGCCTTTTTGGCTTGCATGACAGCTACACACACACACACACACACACACACACACACACACACACACACACACACACACACACACACACACACACACACACACACACACACACACACACACACACTGCTGTCCCTCTCACCCTTCTCTGTACGTGCAGTGTGTAGAAAAGCGGGCAGAGAGAAGAGCAGAGACGGTTCCAGCCAGAGGGTGCCATTCCAGCCCAGCGCCACCATGGGGCAGAAACTAGCAGTTCCTTCTCACAGATCACCCCAACTACCACTAACTAGACCCACACAAGACTAAGGACTGATGGGCCACCTGGCAAGTCTTAAGATGCTTCCTCAACTCGTCTTCTTTCCTTCATCTGCATTGATGGCTAATTCATCTCCTCTCCTACTCAGTTGAATAAAGGTGAATGAATATAAGAGTGAAAGAATGTACCTAGTCCGCCATGTGGCTTTATACCTCTACTATGCATCCACATCATGCGCAAATGAGGAGAGGAGGTACCTTGTTTAAACCACAGTATTGAGATTCTGATTCCTAATCCGTGTGACCACTAATGCTTACCTCTTGGTCACCAGTGCTGATTTTCGACCTGCCAAAAGGCTGGGAGAATTGCCTGTTAGAACTGGTCCAGAGTCAGTTGGCATATGTTAGAGTATAAAGGTTGAGTTTAGGTTTTGGGTCACCAGAAACTGATCCTAGAACAGTACCATGCGCTCGTACTTTAGACAGGGTATAAACCAGGGCTGTCATCTGCTAATACTAATGTATAATATTGATATGTATTTGATAGGAGGTACATAACCCAATCATTTTCAACTATCAGTATTGAAATAGTTGTTTTCTACCATGAACACAGCAACAAGGAGTGAAGGTCTGAAGTGCTCATCACAGCACTTGTGAAACTAGAAATGTTTGCACTCTCTTTTGGGACGTCCATAAAAGCTGTGTGTGTGTGTGTTGGTTGTTTATGTCCACCATGCTGAAATCCAACACAATACTGTGTCCTTTGTGTGTTTCCTATTCTTTTGGCTTGGAGAGAGTTACTAGAGTACAGCCAATTCGATTGCCTCTCTTGTCCATCATGTTGAAATCCAACACGATATACACTATTAGTTCAAAACATTAGGAACACCTGCTCTTTCCGTGACATAGACTGACCGGGTGAATCCAAGTGAAAGCTATGATCCCTTATTGATGTCACCTGTTAAATCCACTTCAATCAGTGTAGATGAAGGGGAGGAGACCAGTTAAAGAGTGATTTTTAAGTATCAATTAAGACATGGATTGTGTATGTGTGCCATTCAGAGGGTGAATGGGAAGGACAAGATGTGCCTTTGAGCGAAGTGCCTTTGAACGGGGAGGGGTAGTCGGTGCCAGGCGCACCGGTTTGAATGTGGGATGAACTGCAACGCTGCAGGGTTTTTCCACATTCAACAGCTTCGCGCTGTGTATCAAGAATGGGCCACCACCCAAAGGACACCCAGCCAACTTGACACAACTGTGGGAAGCATTAGAGTCAACATGGGCCAGCATCCCTGTGGAACGCTTTCGACACCTTGTAGAGTCCCATCCCCCTGAAGAACTGAGGCTGTTCTGAGAGAAAAAGGCAGTGCAACTAAATATTAGGAAGATGTTTGAAATGTTTTGTACACTCAGTGTAGGCTGCTGTTTATTCTGCCTGATGCCAAAGAGGAAAAAAGTGAGTGAAGGAGCCTAGGCTGCAGTCTCTTGTTCCAAAATATTGTCACAGTAACACTTGAGAGCTTTACAAGCTGTTGCGGGTTATTTTCTCTGTCCGCCATATTGAAATCAACACGATACGGTGTGAACAAAATACTGTTTCATTACATTATGTGTGTTCCTAGGAGATCGTGAGTAAAGTACATTGGAGAGGTGGACTTTGAGTGAGTTCATTCCTTGTCCTGTCTACGGTGATGCTTCAGCTGTGAAGAGACAGAGCAGAGCACCCTACAGTTTTTGTCACGTGCACAAGTACAGTGAAATGCCTTTCTTGCTTGCTCTTTCCCAGCAATACAGCAATCAATATCACTAGTACTAGTACTATCATTATAATTATATTTTTTAAGTCAAGTCTAACAAAAACAAACGAGAAGTAGAAATGAGAAGAACACGAGAAAGTAAGTAAGTAAGCTATATACAGGGTCAGTTCCAATACCATATATACAATGTGTTGGCTTACTGGAGGGATGGAGGTAGATCTGTATAGGGGTCAGGTGGCTAGGCATCAGGATATATGATAAACAGAGTAGCAGCAGCGTATATGGTATGTGTGTATAGTCAGTATGAGTGTGTGTGTGTGATAATGCAGATAGTTTGTGTAGCTATTTAGCACTCTTATGGCTTGGGGATAGATGCTGTTCAGGAGCTTGTTGGTGTCAGACTTGTAGCTCTGGTACAGTGCGGAAAGAAGAGGTCGCAGAGGTCGCAGAGGTCGCAGTCAATGGCTTGGGTGGCTGGAGTCTTTTACAATTTTCCAGGCTTTCCTTTCACACCGCCTGATATAGAGGTCCTGGATGGCAAGGAGCTCGGCCCCAGTGATGTGCTGGACTGTCCGCACCACCCTCTGTAGCACCATGGGATCGAGGGCGGTGCAGTTGCCATACCAAGCAGTGATGCAGCCAGTCAAGATGCTCTCAATGGTGCAGCTGTAAAACTTTTTGATGATTTGAGGGCTCATGCCAAATCATTTCAACCTCCGGAGGGCCAAGAGGCGCTGTCGCGCATTTGAAGTCCTTGGTGATTTGGACACAGAGGAACTTGAAGCTATCTACTACCTGCTCCACTTCTGCCTCGTCGATGTCAATGGGGGACGTGCTCGCCCCCCTCCCCACCATTTCCTGTAGTCCACGATCAGCTCCATGGTCTTACTGACATTGAGTGAGAGGTTGTTGTCCTGGCACCATACTGCCAAGTCACTGACCTCCTCCCTGTAGGCTGGCTCTCGTCGGTGATCAGGCCTACCCCCGTTGTGTCGTCAGCAAACTTGATGATGGTGTTGGAGTCGTGGTTGGCGACGCAGTCGCGGGTGAACAGGGAGTACAGGAGTGGACTAAGTACACACCTCTGTGAGGCCCCCGTGTTCGAGGTCAGCGTGGCGGAGGTGATGTTGCCTAACCTCACCACCTGGGATCGGCCCGTCAGGAAGTCCAGGATCCAGTTGCAGAGGGAGGAGTTCGGTCCCAGGGTCCCTAGCTCGGTGATGAGCTTAGAGGGGACAATGGTGTTGAACGACTGAGCTGGTATTCCTCTTATCTAAATGGGTCAGGGCAGTATGGAGTGCAATTAAGATGGATCTGTTGGTGCGGTATGGGAATTGTAATGGGTCTAGGGTGTCTGAGGTGATGGAGTTGTGTGCCATAACCAGCCTTTCAATGGGGCAGTATGCAAACTGTTCATCGACTATTTGACTGTAAAAAGGACTTTGCCAGTTCGACATTGTCTGTTTCATGTGTCTGTTCAATGCCGCAGAACACAGCCTGTTATTGAGTTAAGACTGTAAGATACGTGGTGACCTTATGACCTTATTGTCCTTCACGGCTGGCGTGGTGTGACAATGGAAGCCTGTGTGTTACCTTCTCTCTCTCGGGGAGAGATTCTAGCATTTACTGAGATGTCTCTAAGTTGTTGTTTTTTCTGTGGCCTCCAGGGGGAACTGAAGGCACACTACAATCATGGGGCGTGCCACTGCCCAATCATCCAGCCCACTTACACCCAGGGATGGAATGTAAAGATTCTGGGCAGTGGCCAGCCGGGCTCATAGACCGCAATATCTACTAGCCCGGCTGGTATTCTGTGCCATGCGATATTGTCAAAGCCAAACTTTAGCTAAACACATTTTCTACTAGCCCATTTTGAAAAGTACCAGCTGCGGTCTAGCATAATGTCCGTCCCTGCTTACACCCCATCCCAAATGGACCGCTAGCTAGCCCCTATCCCCCTAAGCATATTATGTAGATCTAGGGAGTATTCAATGAGATAAAACGTTCAGAACATTGCAGATGCGGTAGCCAACACATTTGCCTATTTTACATGACAATCATTCCACACAATATATTTCTATCTGAACATTCTGTACCTTTGTGACTTCATGATCAGTCTCCTGAAAGGGTTGGACAGGTCTCAGAACGATGGTGCTAGATACACCATCAGACTTTACACTGACCGTTACTTTGAATCTACATTTTGTTGTCTGTGTATGAGGAAGTAGTGTTGGTTTGTTTGTTTACACATATTTGTGTTTCAGTGAGACACATTTTTATTGTACGTGTGTGTGTGTGTGTGTGTGTGTGTGTGTGTGTGTGTGTGTGTGTGTATATATAAGTTGTGTGTGTAATTAATGATGTGTCTCTCTTCATAGGGTAATTGGATTTCCTCATTCCAGGCGGCAGAGATGAGAGAGGGGAGTAAGAGAAGGGTACATCCACCGGCGTGTGTGTATGCTGATGGGAGAGAGGGGTTAGGGACAGGGAACCCCAGTGTAGCCGTGTTGATGGGGGCTGAAGAGGGGCAGGGGTGGGAGGGAAAGTTGGGTGGAGGAAGGGAACAAGCAGGTGATTTATAGCAGTTCCACCAGGCCACCTCCTCTGCTCTCTCCCAAAACAGCAGAGCAAGGAAATCCATTACAAATGAAGTACTGTGTTAATGGGCTTTGGTGTGTGTGTGTGTTCATGGTAAACAATTGATGTTTGGGTGAAAGAAAGGTGAAGGTTATTCGAGGTGTTTGTTTCTGTGCAGCAGGTCAGCCTCTACGCCCTGTGTGTGTGTGTGTGTGTGTGTGTGTGTGTGTGTGTGTGTGTGTGTGTGTGTGTGTGTGTGTGTGTGTGTGTGTGTGTGTGTGTGTGTATATACAGCACTGTTTGTGTTTGTGCTCCTATATAATCAGCTGCTTCCTATTGGCTCCTATGCACCCTCTATCCATCTCTTTTCTCTCCATCCCCCCTCTCTCCTCTCTAGTTCTCTCACACGACCCCACCCCCCTCTGCTCTCTCCCACACTCCCCCCTCAGCTCTCTCTCTCCCCCTCCCTTTCTGAGCGATGGAGTGATACAGGCCTGTGTTCTAGGCAGAGGAGGGGAGAGGCTCAGGGGAGAAAACAGAGGAGTGAAGGAGGAATAAATAAAGAGAACGGAGGGATGCTGGTAATGTACCAGCGGAGGGTGAGGACCACGTTCACTGCTGTGGTGTGTGTGTGTGTGTAGATCGCGGCTTGCTCCAGACTCCCACAGGGGGGAGTTGTGTGTGTGTGTATATGTGTGTGTGCGGAGCCTGTCTCCTCTCACATTACCCCTTACATTAAAACCAGTCAGGGGGAAAATTACTGCAGACCTGGGCCACCCTGTCCACCTGGGCCCATGGAGAGAGGGATGAAGCCGGAGGAAGGGATAAAGATGTGGAAGAGAGGAAGGAGGGGGAGGAGGATAAGATCGGAGCCCATTAAGAGTGGGATGGAATACCCTCTAGATGCTGACTTAGGCCAGGTTTGTGGTTTTCCCCCTAATAGATCAGGTGACGATTTGGGGAGGGTACACCGATCCTACTAGACCTGTACCTTTAGGAACAAATTGTACCCTGAGCAGGTGAAAGAGAATTCGGTTGATGATAAATCTGGTAAGACTCAGGCCCCGTCCACAAACTACCCCCTACCCCCTATGCAATTATGTGGATCCGAAAGGATTGGATAGGTGTTAGTAATAGGGCAAAGTTGGGGCTACTATTCTTTCAATGGGAATGGTAGAATCCATGGGCCAAACAGAATCAAATCCCCTCGGGTCAGTGAGTAATACTTGGGCGACTCCATTCCTTGTATCAAACAGAGGTTTGATAAAGCAAGAGAGAACATAGTGCAAGAGAAGATGTGTTTTATTATCAGTAGTATTTACAATGGCACAAAACCCCCACAACCCAACGCTGTCACTCTCGCTCTCTCTCACAGAAACAAGACACTCCCTCCTTGTTTTTCGTCCCATACAAAGTCCAAAGGGAGAGGGCGACTAAAATATGACTTCAGTAACAGGATAGGAGTGATAGCTCGTAGGGAACAGATGGTATGCGTTACTTTGTTGGAAGTTCGTAACGGTGCGGTCTGTACCTCTGCAAAGCCAAGAGATAGCTGGATGGGTACAGAGCTGAATTCAGGAACTAATAACAGGCGAATACATCTGACTGTCATGCCTGAATGGACTGAACTGACCTTGACTGTGTTTCTCTGTTTGTACCAAAGGCCATGTTGGAATAGCGTGGTATGACCGTGAAGTCTTTACAGCGGTAAAACTCCTACTCCTACAAGGGCATGTTCTTCAGTGAGAGACCTAGACAGAAACACAGTATTCAGGTAGATGCTGAAGTGGTAAACATCATGGCCCTGCATACAAACCTTTAGCATTTCATCTTTAAAACACAGGTTGTGAAAGGTATTCCTGAAATATAACGGCATTGTATTATTATCTATCCTCCTCATACTTAGCCTTGCATTGCCAACTAGGCTCACCTACTGTTGAGAAACAGTTAGAAAATAACTTCATTTGTTGATACCTCTACTCTGTGTGTGTGTGTGTGTGTGTGTGTGTGTGTGTGTGTGTGTGTGTGTGTGTGTGTGTGTGTGTGTGTGTGTGTGTGTGTGTGTGTGTGTGTGTGTGGTATTTGCCCAGATAGTGTACTTGTCATTTTTGGCAAAGTTGTTGTCCTTCATTTTGGCTGCATGTGTGCCTGAAACCAATTGCTAAGGATCTCTCTCTCTCTCACACACACACACACACAAACACATACACACACACACACAGACGGCTGGCGGAGACACTGTGTTCCTATCTGGCCACTAGGTGGCGATGGTTGCCAAGCTGCCAAGCAGACAGACACGGTAGCAAGTCACAGATGTTGTCTGGCCCCTCCTTTTGTTTTCTGCCTATTGAAGAAGGAGACCTCAGCTGCTGAAGGACATTCTCCATTATGGCATCAATGTTCTTTTGAAAATAATTTCCATTAAAACATGCTTCTTTTTTTTTTAAAGGGACAGTAACAAAGGGAAGGCCAGAAAAAGTAGAGGAGGAGAGAGGGACTGACAAGGGGTGCCTGGATGGGAGTGAGGGATATAAAGGGGGCCTTGATTTAGAGAGGTTTGTGTGTGTATATGTATGAGTGGCTTGTGTATGTGTGTGTTCTGAATAACCATGTACGAGAACAGCAAGAGCATCTATCGAGAACACATCACTAGAACTGACGGTCAAAATGATGACGAATGTGTGGGTGAAAATGTGCCGTGTGTATTGGGTAGAATTCCAGAAGGAGTAATGTATATCACTATGAGGCTTTTAGATCTGCAGTACAGTGGCTCAGAGTCTATCGGAGGGTCACCATAAATGTTGTCAATGAGCATTTCTTTATCTAATAACAGAACGTTTCATGGCTGCCACAAATGAATCCCCTGACGATATCGGCTTTGCTCTATTTTAGTGGCAGTGAAGCTAAAAGCAAAGGAGGTTGTACATAGCAACAGTTAAAACACAGAAAATTGTATTTGTCTGTATTTGAGCATTGTATTGGAAGCAATATTACAATAGGAGAACGAGTCAAACATTACGCAGAAGAGGAACTGACCAGTTAGGCCTACAACATTGTGCCTTTTAAGAAACAGTAGAATGAAAAACCAAGACAGTTCTGAAACCAAAAAATAAAATACATCAAACGTCCCTTTTGGCTTGTATTCTTTCTGGATCTCTCTCTTCAATATCAAGTGTCCTTAGTCTCCAGCAATGGATACCTCCACTGCTTCTCGGAGTGAGAGGGGAAGATATGGGGGCGAGAGGAACCGCCTAAGCATGTTTTCTTTTCTTTTCAATCCCAGTTCATGGTTCCCAGAGGTGTACCATGTGTATTTCTACTACAATCCAGGGCTGAATGGGGTGGCGAATAGTACCACAAAGTTCATATTTTTCCAGCAAAACCGACCTTCCCGGATCCTCAGTCCTTCACGTATGTGAAGGTTCAGAGTCGAGGGGGGGGGGGGGGGGGGGGACATTCCATCAATTCAGCAAGCCAGTTCAAAATCCCAATGAACAAATACATAAACGGCACTTTTCAATTCATAATAACTCATTCATAACGTCTTCAAATTCATCTCCTGAATTGACTGGGAAGTTCACACCCACCCCACCCCCCAAACCCTGATCCCAGATCCAGACGCCCCCCCTCTAGTCTACCAGACGGTGGTCTCTCCCATCTCCTGTCCGGGGTGGGACATGGGGGCGCTGTAGCTAGAGTTACTAGCCAGGGAGAAGGGTGGGCTGGGCCCTCCTCCATACACCTCCCCAGGGACGGGCTGCAGGGAGCTGGGCAGGCCGGGCTCGGGGCTGGGGGTATCTGCATGGGAGATCATGTCTGTGAACCTCTGGTCATCAGAGGGGTGGTGGGCTGACACAGAGCCCTCCATGGCACCTCCATGGATATAGGGGGATTCTGCTGGAGACTGAGCCTGAGAGGAGGGAGGGCCGTGGGGGAAGAAGTCATAGTTTCCCCCTCCTCCGTAGTAGTCGCCCTGGTACTCTGTGGGGGGGTGGGGGGGGGGTGGAGATACGATTATTCAAATAGAAAACAAATCATCTAATTCATTGTGCAGCACACAGACAAAACAATCTATATAGCTACATTCAAAATCACTGAAATGGAATTTCACACACTTTTACAAAACGGACCTGCATAAAGACTCAAGTAACATTTCAAGGAGGGGAGGAGAATGGTTTAGTTCCCTGTTATAGCTGAAAAGTGAAAGAGCAAAACACAGCTAAACTTCTAACATTCACCCGGGAACTCCTTTTTTGTCCCACATTTATACAATTTTGAGTCCTGACACATCCGTTTGTGAGTTCATTTGAAGGGTTTTTCTTATTTTATTGTTCAAAGCGCCTAAACTTTTAAAAGGAAATGAAAATCACACTTTCGAGTCTACATTTCAGTTATACGCCACACACTTTAGCTTTAAGTGTGAGCGGGTTCTTATTTCAGTACTACAGAGGGAAAGAGCAAAAATAACTAAGCAAACACAAATTCAATAATGTCTTGTTTAGTGTACGGTTTGATGTTAAACAACCATTCTTACTAATCCAACCCAAATCAACAATCTGGGAAGCACACACGTTGTTTCAAGATCAGCTAAATGTAGTCAGACAGACAATCAACATTTCATCATGCTTTGTTCCTAACTTGACAAAGAAACGTTTCCCCTCTACATAACTAAATCAGCAGCGCGCCAACCTTATGTTACAAATTGTCCTAATGAGGGGAAGGATAAATCCACTTTCAATGCAACGAAATCCACATTTTCTTCAACAATAAACAAGCTAATTATTGAGTCGCACAAACAGAACCTTGCTAGCTACGACAGACCTTGAGAATCAACCTGCTCCTGGGGCGGCCGGGGGAAGGAACGGGGAGGGGCAGAGAGAGACACACATGTGTACGCATGCACACGCATAGACACACACACACACACACACACACACACACACACACACACACACACACACACACACGTGCACGCACACACACACACAGCCTCCTCTCTAAGCAGCAGCAGTAGTAGAGGAACAGAAGGATGGAAGGAGTAGCCCTGCTAATACAGTAGAGCAGGCTCCCCGGCTCCACCAAGGCACAAAAGGGTGTGAAAAGAGGCATGCTGAGAACGGAGGGAGCCAGAAGCAAGAGATTAAGGTTTTGTTCTCCTCTCCCCTCCCTACCTCCCTCCCCGTTCTATCCTTCAAGGCTCCCTTTTATTAGTGTGGATGGAGGCTGCTATGGTCCAGTGTATGACTGATTCCTCAGCAACATCTCTCTTCAGCTTTGTACTACTGGGATAATCAACTGACAAATGCTTTTGTTTTTAGAATTCTGTGGTTGTTCACTTCAGCCCATTCCGGAATGCTCTATGTCTTGATTTCAACATTTGACTTTTCTATATTTCAGAATTGTCTATGTTGTTCCAGTAGGCCACTTGACGAGCAGTCAACACCCTTGTCTCCCTGCAGTTTAGACAGAGCTGGGCAGCACAGATGCGAGCAATGACCTGACGAAAACCATGTCACTAAAATCTTCACCAGAGATCACTTGTGAGCTTTAACAGTGAGCGGTGCGTAGCGACAGGTGACGGCGTTACTACGCATTGCACAGTCCTCAACCGAGTCCTCGTGCTATCTGACGTAAGGCAATTGACGGCGAGTGTATTTCAACACTATATAATCAAACAGTGAGTGTATCTTACCTGTGTAGTATCCATAGGCCCCAGGCCCCAGTATGTCTGGGTCCTCCAGTCGTCCTCCCAGGGGCCTCATCCTCCGGGGCCCTCTGAAGAAGGCGTGCCGCCGGGCCCCCAAAGCACTCAGCTGCTTCATCCTCCTCTCCTTAGACCGACGGTTCTGGAACCATACCTATAGAGAAAGAGATAGTAAGTTATCAGATCACATCACGTCTATAAGGACCTAGGACCCAGAGAAGCATCTAAGATTGTTATCAGATCAAAGTAAGTGAAACTATTTTAATGATGGACGGAGAAAAAAAACTGTTGTTTATACTGCATTTTTACACAAGCTTGTCAAGCACACAGAGTGTCGCAATCAAAGTCATATCTAATCTAACTTCATTTCTAGTCCATTACTTGTCTACAATGGACAGTAACGATCACCAGATGTATTCATTATCCATTTCACATTAAGTGTTACAACACAAAAAGCAAATGGAAAAACTACAAGGTAGTTAAAATGACAAGGCCCACACCTAATCATCATCTAAATCAAATCACCATCAAATTAAATCCACCTTCATTTCAGACCTTCATTGTTTTTGTCCATTTTTACTTTGTTCATTTCACAGACTTGGAGTGCTATTTAACTGGGCTTGTTATGCTCATACAGGAGTTTGAATTCTGTAGTGTAATGAGTATTGCTAGCTACAACAGATTAAATTAATTTTGGACAAGGGATCTGTGGGAAAAGTTTAGGGATTGCAATACAATGTAATGTTAATCATTCACAGTGTGTGTTCTTAGCTCTTGGATGTGCCAAATGCATTTCACAGGGACTGTACAACATCAATGATACATTTTTTTCAACTCAATTCTTCTTGTACTCCTCAAAATGTTTCTTTTGAACATAATGCACTGTAATTTTAAGATTTAAAACTACAGAATCTTCTCTCTGCCCAAAGGCAAAATGTGTAGAGTTGCAGGAAATTGGCTGATAAAACTGCAAAATGTTCACTTTGATGACAAGAGGGAGGCCTTTAAAATGTTTTCCAGTGCACCGAACTTGATTAGTTCGGCCATGCACCACAGAAGTCATAGTAAAACTGCGTGTCAGCTTTTTGTATCGCACTGTAAAGTAGGAGTTGTGTTCTGATATTATGACCGGTCGGTCCCTGATGAGTTTTCTATCTCAAAAGTCGTCCCAGATGCTCTGCCACAACATTTAAAAATATATATATATATATTATTTTTGCTGTCTTGAGACCGGTATAGAAAAGAGCTCTTCTTAGGCACATCGCCTGTAGAAATAACTTAATAGAATTAAAAGGCTCTGCTTAGATATAAGGAATATGGATCATGTGGGGTGGAGGCAGTGGGGGTAAACTAACAAACGTGGATGGACACTGTCTCTACCTCAACGTCCAACCCAGGCACATTCAAATAAGATATTCAGCCTCTCCACTTTGAGGACTATGGCTGTATGTGAGAGGCAGAGTGGAGGTTCACTTCCAACCAGGACTCAAGCGTTAGAGAGACACCATAGTCATCAACAAACACCCAGCCATGTCCAAGAAACAGAAATCACACTGGAGCTGTTTTGTAACCAGTGATATGGATGCCAGTATATGTTGAAATGATCCAATAAAATCAAGGAATCAGTCAGCAACACAAAGGAACACGCACCGAGCAACACATTCATTTCTATAGGTCCCTATTTCCCATGTGCCTCAACAGGCCTCAGTACAACAACACAACTGAGACAGCAGAGACATTAAACACAGTCGTCACTCCTCCTTGGAGTCAAATAAACTGTCTTTGTACAGGAACAAAGGAGAAGAGGAAATATGTCAACATATGGAGGACTTACTTTGCATTCTAAAAACATAACACATTGCTCGTTGTCTCTGCATCGGCGCTGCATAATAATACATGTTAACACCAGCTAGGCTACACCAGAGGCACAATTCCCACTGTGCCGGAGATTAACGAAAAAACACAGAGAAAAACACCTAAAACCACTTAGGCATTCCTCTCCATGCTTTTCCTAGCAAAGACGACACCTGCCTATTGAGAACAATAGTCTAACTGTAGGGTACATTTTGATGGAAATGCTTTCGCTCCCCTTGAGAGAGCGTTGCTTAGGGATTACTACACACACACATACCAGACCTGGGTTCGAATACCGTCTCAGGTATTTCAATACATTTCACAACAAGTATTTAGATTTTTTTAGAAAAAAAAAGTAGTTGAATATTGGAATGTATTTGAAAATACCATTTGGAAAGCATTAGCATGTAATTGCCAGTACTACAAATACATATCCTTGGAAGTATTTGAAAGACAGTATTTTCAACAACAACAAAAAGTATTGGGGCGGCAGGGTAGCCTAGTGGTTAGAGCGTTGGGCTAGTAACCAAAAGGTTGCAAGTTCAAATCCCCGAGCTGACAAGGTACAAATCTGTCGTTCTGCCCCTGAACAAGGCAGTTAACCCACTGTTCCTAGGCCGTCATTGAAAATAAGAGTTTGTTCTTAACTGACTTGCCTAGTTAAATAAAAAAAAAGGTTAAATGTAAGTCGCTCTGGATAAGAGCGTCAGCGAAATGACGTAAATTTATTATTATTTGGGCGTATTTGAAAAAAGTTTTGAATGTACTTATTCGTTCAATTTGAATTACAAAACATATCATTTCACTTTTTAATTCCAAATATGCAGCTTAAGCTTTACATCGGTGCCTCATGAAAGATGACAAGATGCCATGTTACATTTAATAATAAAACAAATGTGAAGTGGCCTGGCGCCAGTGACAAGAAGTTGTGGGAAGCAGTGAATACTGACCTTACCTTGACCCTCAAGAAACTTCGAGGCACAGTGGAGAAGAAGTTGGAGAGGATGGGGGACATCATCTATGAGTACGGGGCAGAAAGCTTTGGAGTGCAAGAGGCAAAAGGCGGGAGAAAGGTTCCAACCCCACCAGTTTCCAGGAGGCAACAAGAAATCAAGCGCCTCGTTTAAGAAAGGAGACAGCTTAAGAAACAGTGGAAGAAGGCCTCGGAAGTGGAAAAGGAGGGCATAGAGGCACTTCAGGCTGACATTAAAACCCGGTTGGCATCCCTCCGTAGAGCAGAGAACCTACGGAAACGCAGAAGGAAGAAAGAACAAACTAGAACTCGATTTTATAAATATCCCTTCAAGTTCCTTAAAAGTCTCTTCATGAAGGAAAAAAGTGGAGCTCTAAAAACAACAAAGAAAGACCTAGAGGAGCACCTGATAACAACAAACTTTGACTCAAAGCGACAAGAACATCTGGCCATCCCATCAGATATCCCACCCATTGAACCCCCGGAACATCATATTGAGACCAGCCCTCCGACATGGAAAGAGGTGGAAAACACAGTTCGATGGGCAAGAACAGCATCAGCCCCGGGGCCAAATGGAGTCCCGTACAAAGTGTATAAGAACGCACCAGACGTCCTGAGGTTCCTCTGGAGGCTTATGAGAACAGCTTGGCAAAAGAAGATAATACCCAAAGTGTGGCGTAGGGCAGGCAGGGTCCTGATCCCTAAGGAGAAGGATGCAGTGAACATCAGCCAATTCCGCCCAATCTCCTTACTGAATGTCGAGGGTAAAATCTTCTTTAGGGTCATTGCCCAGAGGATGGCCGAGTACCTGCAAAGGAATGCATACGTCGATACATCTGTACAGAAGGCAGGAATATCAGGGTTCTCTGGCTGCTTGGAACATTCCAGCATGATCGGGCACCAGATCCAAATGGCCATGGTGGAGAAAAGGGACCTCCATGTAGTCTTCCTCGACCTCGCCATTGCATTTGGCTCTGTGCCCCATGAACTCCTGTGGTCTGCCTTCAGATTTTTCCACATACCGGACACCATCACAACCCTGGTGAAGTCGTACTTCCAGGATCTGCAGTTCTGCTTCACCACCTCAGAGTTCACCACCTCATGGCAGTGCCTGAATGTAGGTATAATGGCGGGATGTACCATTTCCCCATTGGCATTCATAATGTCAATGGAGGTTATCATAAGATCCTCAAAATGGGTTGCTGGTGGACAGCGAGTCGACTCTGGTTTCCGCCTCCCTCCACTCAGAGCCTACATGGACGACATTACAACATTGACCACCACTGTCCCATGCACCAGGAGACTGCTCAGAAAACTCGAGGAGAACATCAGCTGGGCCCGTATGAAGATTAAACCATCCAAGTCACGCAGCATCTCGATTGTGAAGGGAGTACTCTCTGACCTGAAATTCTTCATCGGAGATGACCAAATCCCAACAGTGTCTGAGCAGCCGGTAAAAAGCCTTGGAAGGTGGTATGATGCAAGCCTGAAGGACAAAGACCAGGTGCGACAGCTGCGCAAAGACATCAGTAGTAGCCTACAGTCCATCGACAACACCCAGCTACCTGGAAAGTTAAAGGCCTGATGTCTGCAGTTTGGTCTCCTACCCCGGGTGTTGTGGCCCCTAGCAGTGTATGAGGTTCCAATCTCAACAGTGGAGAAGATGGAAAGAGGAGTCACAGGCTACTTAAAGAAGTGGCTCGGAGTTCCACGATGCCTTACCACCATAGGCCTCTATGGAGATGGTGTCCTCAAGCCGCCCCTCACCAGTCTAACAGAGGAATTCAAGTGTGCAAAAACCAGGCTCCAGATGACACTGAATGAATCTCGAGACCCAGTGGTGAGCAACAACGCGCCGACCTTGGCAACTGGGCACAAACGGAGGCCAGGAAAAGCAGTCCAGGAGGCAACAGCAGCCCTCAGACATGCTGACATTGTGGGTCATGTTCAGCAAGGGAGAGGAGGCCTTGGGCTAACTAGCCGTGCTGCTTGGAGTAAGGCCACTGCACCAGAGCGGCGGAAGATGGTAGTGCAGGAAGTACGCCATCAGGAGGAGGCTGCAAGGTGGGCCAAGGCAGTCTCTCTTGCCAAACAGGGACAGTGGACTCGATGGGACAGTGTGGAGAAGAGGAAGATCAGCTGGAAGGATCTGTGGGCCATGGAAGCAAGGCGGTTGAGCTTTTCCATCAGAGCAACATATGACGTCCTTCCAACACCAGTTAATCTTCACCAATGGTATGGTGAAGATCCGGACTGTGCCCTCTGTTCCATGTCAGCCAACCTCAGGCACATTCTCACAGGGTGTAAAACAAGCCTCACCCAAGGACGCTACACTTGGCGTCACAACCAAGTCCTTAAAAACCTTGCGTCCGCCCTGGAGGACAAGCGAGCTGCCACCAACTCCCTACCACCCCCAGCAGCATCACACCCCTTACGGACGACCTTTGTCCGCGAAGGGGCTAAACCACCGAAGAGAGGCTCTACACCATTAGAGTGAGACCAGCTGCGCTTGGCCCGCGACTGGAAAATGCTAGCTGACATTGGCCGGCAACTTGTGTTTCCTCCGGAGATCGCAACCACCACCCTAAGACCTGACATGGTGCTCTGGTTCCGTTCGCTCAAGAAGTTCTTCATCATTGAGCTCACAGTACCCTGGGAGGACTCAGTAGATGAGGCTTATGAGCGAAAACATCTGCGCTATGCTGCCGAAGCACGGCATCATGGCTGGAACACAGAAGTCTGACCAGTGGAGGTGGGCTGCAGAGGTTTTGTGGCAACATCTACAACCAGACTGCTTAGAGACCTGGGAATTAAGGGCCAGAGCCAGCGTTCGGCAATCAAAGCTGTATCAGAGGCGGCAGAAGGCAGCAGTCAATGGCTCTGGATGAAGAGGAAAGACCCCAGCTGGGCCCCGAAGTGAGAGGGCCAGGAGGTATGCGGTCAACAATGCTTGACTCAGGGAGGAGGACGCCCCTGCCATGCATAGTGCCATGTGATGTTGGCTATTAAGAACAATGCAACTCCTATGACTAATTGGGAATGGGACGCAAGCGTAGGATTGATCACCCTGTCGCTGGCCGCCTTTGGGGAGGGTGTATAGTTTGAAAGGCCGAAACACCCTAGGAACCAAAGGTACACTACTGACGATGCGCTCCCCAAATTTCACCAGTCTCACTGTTCATGAACTCTTGGAAGTGCTTGCACAAAGGATAGTAACATCTCATCCTGTGTTCTTGGAATCTCCTTCTCTCTTTCTTTCTCACTCTCGGAGGACCTGAGCCCTAGGACCATACGTCAGGACTACCGGGCATGATGACTCCTTGCTGTCCCCAGTCCACCTGGCCTTGCTGCTGTTCCAGTTTCAACTGTTCTGCCTGTGGTTATGGAACCCCTACCTGTCCCAGACCTGCTGTTTTCAACTCTTAATGATCGGCTATGAAAAGCCAACTGACATTTATTCCTGATTATTATTTGACCATGCTGGTCATTTATGAACATTTTGAACATCTTGGCCATGTTCTGTTATAATCTCCACCCGGCACAGCCAGAAGAGGACTGGCCACCCCTCATAGCTTGGTTCCTCTTTAGGCGTCTTCCTAGGTTTTGGCCTTTCTAGGGAGTTTTTCCTAGCCACCGTGCTTCTACACCTGCATTGCTTGCTGTTTGGGGTTTTAGGCTGGGTTTCTGTACAGCACTTCGAGATATTAGCTGATGTACGAAGGGCTATATAAAATAAACTTGATTTGATTTTTGATTTGATGTGCGGTGTTGGATATGTGTGACTGTGTTTCTTGCAGAATGTCAGAGGATCAGTAGTTGGTGGAAGATATGGGGTGATGAGGTACTCCTCAAGGTTATTATAGTAAACTAAAACTGAAACTATAACAAACATTTAAAAAGCAAAAACTACACTGAAACTATTATCTTTGATTGCAAAACTAACTAAAATAAAAAACATCAAATAACGTTTAGTTTTAGTTTTTTTAATTCTAAACTTCGGGCTAAAAAAGGTAATGGGTTTTTCAAGCTTTTTCCTAATGGGGTTTTCATGCTTCTGAAACTGGTGGGTTAATGCTGCCAGGAGATGCTGGTTTCAAATAGGACTAGCTTGTGCATCACTATCACTAGCTATCAATAGCTAACAGGGAAGAAATAAGAGGGCAAGCGTGGAGCGTGTGCGTGAACATTGGCGACAGCAAAAGGTAAAGCCCTGTATGGGATTGTCTTGAGTACATTGCTGGAAAGGACAAAAGTAAGTGTATTGTAGTGTCAGCAGCGTGTGTGGAACAGAGATACACTGAACAAAAATATAAATGCAACATGTAGCTGTTCCCATGTTTCATGAGCTGAAATAAATAAAAGGTCATAGAAATTTTCCATACACACAAAAAGCTTATTTCTCTCAAATTATGTGCACAAATTTGTTTACATCCCTGTTAGCAAGCATTTCTCCTTTGACAAGATAATCCATTCACCTGACAAGTGTGGCATATTAAGAATCGGATTAAACAGTATGATCATTACACAGGTGCACCTTGTGCTGGGGACAATAAAAGTCCACTCTAAAATGTACAGTTGGTGAGATCCATTCATCAACCGCCATCACCTCACGTTTCAGCATGATAATGGCCAGTCCCATTTCGCAAGGATCTATACACAATTCCTGGAAGCTGAAAATGTCCCAGTTCTTCCATGGCCTGCATACTCACCAGACATGTCACCCATGGAGCATGTTTGGGATGCTCTGGATCAACGTGTACGAAACTGTGTTCCAGTTCCCTCCAATGTCCAGCAACTTTGCACAGCCGTTGAAGAGGAGTGGAACAACATTTCACAGGACACAATCAAATTTGTCACACCAGATACTGACTGGTTTTCTGATCCACACCCCTACTTTTTTTTTTAAAGCCATCGGTGACCAACAGATGCATATTTGTGATCCCAGTCATGTGAAATCCATAGATTAGGCCCAAATGAACTTATTTAAATTGACTGATTTCCTTATATGAACTGTAGCTCAGTAAAATCATTCAAATTGTCGCATTTATATTGTTGTGCAGTGTAAAAAGGAAAACCCAATCTCAAAGTTAAACTGAACAGCGGCCACAAAGAATCACACAAACCATTTCAGGATTAAGACAACGTGAGACAGCCACCAGCTCTTAGTAGCTGCACGCAAATTGCAACGGTAGGACAATCAACTTTAGCAGTTGGAATGAAAAAGAGCAGAAACATGGCAACTGAATTCAAAGGAGTAAAAAAAAAGAAAGAAGCACTGGTTAGTTTATTGATCCAGTCTGGCACGTCCATGAGACTGTACGATGAGCCAGCCTTCAGAAAGTTCAACCAAACACTTGATCCCAAATTTAGAACTCCTGGCGCTGCTAGAGTAAACGTGTTGATTGCTTTGCAAATGGATACAGCAACCCAGAAAGTGAAGGAGATTCTGAAAGAGGCATAGAAAATAACCCTGTGTGTAGACGGATGGATAAAGAAAGGATTGCCGGCTTTTGCTTCTGTACATATCAACCTGCTTCTATCACCTGCTTCTATCACCCCTCCTCCAAAAAGGCACAGCATGCGCTGCTCAAGCTCCATTGGATTTAGCATCCACACACCAGAGAGGTAATTGACTGGACATTGGAAGCATGGGACATACCAGAGGAGAAGATCCTACTCGTCGTAACTGTCAATGGGGCGAACATAGTCAAGACCATCAAGTTATTACAGAACAGGCAAGTGAATACCCTTGACCAACAACAACCAGAGATGGCCATAGCTTTGAACGGTGCGGCAGAAATGTCTGAATCTGAGTCAGACAACCAATAATTCTATTTTTTAATCTAAGTCACATTAAGATTGATTTATAACTTAAACATAACCAAACCTATGACCTGACCCCTCACCTTATGTATTACTGCCCCCCAGTGGCAAGAAGTAACATTCCACAATAACGCAAACTATAGGCCTCAAGACATAAATGGCTCCTAACCTCCCACACATAGGCTACTTTCTGTCTCTAACACGAAAACTAAAACTGAAACTGAAACGAAATAAAAATGATTTGATAAAATTCGAACTAAATAAAAACGAGTAAATCAAGTCTGAAAACTAACTGAAGCTCAACTGGATGTCCATAGCATCAGAAAGGACATACTCATGCATGGATAGCTTGGTGACAGGCAGTGTGTCAAGCTTGTCTTCATACGCATTGAGAACTGATGTAATAATTTGATTCTGAGAGTTCCACCTTGTTGTTGACAGTAGCTGGTTGCAGCAAATGTTGACTTGCGGTTGTCAGTGGCGTAGAGGAGTTTCACAGGGGCCCCCTGCAGTTTTATAGCTAATCTCATGCTTTTTTAAAAAACATATTTTGCCTTGAGGCTTAAAGAATATTTATCTTATTAATATTAACAAAATATGAAATGTGTATTTTTATAGACAAGTGTCAGATATCACTACATTTAAATTAACAACAATATCCAGAATTTCCAGAATTTCAAATACTTTTTGGGAAATGTTGAAATACGGTATACTTTTGCTCCGAACAAGGGCATTTCCAGGCATAGAGCCGACATGGAAATTAATAATATTGAAAGTATTTAGAGAATTCAAAAAACAAAAAAACAAACATTTGGGGGGTGATGTAACTGTCCACCATCTTGGTTCTGTATACAGTGCCTTCGGAAAGTATTCAGACCCCTTGACTTTTTCCACATTTTGTTACGTTACAGCCTTATTCTAAAATGGATTAAATACAAACATTTCCTCAGATATCTACACACAATACCCCATAATGACAAAGCAAAAATATTTAAGGTCCCACAGTTGGCAATGCATGTCAGAGCAAATACCAAGCCATAAGATCGAAGGACTTGTCCGTAGAGCCCCGAGACAGGATTGTGTCGAGGCACAGATCTGGGGAAGGGTACCAAATAATTTCTGCAGCATTGAAGGTCCCCAAGAACATAGTGGCCTCCATCATTCTTAAATGGAAGAAGTTTGGAACCACCAAGACTCTTCCTAGAGCTGGCCGCCTGGCCAAACTGAGTAATCGGGGGAGAAGGGCCTTGGTAAGGGAGGTGACCAAGGACCTTGACACGGCTCTAGAGTTCGTCTGTGGAGATCGGAGAACCTTCCAGAAGGACAACCATCTCTGCAGAACTCCACCAATCAGGCCTTTATGGTAGAGTGACTCAGTAAAAGGGACATGGAGTTTGCCAGTTGACACCTAAAGACTCTCAGACCATGAGAAACAAAATTCTCTGTTCTGAGGAAACCAAGATTGAACTCTTTGGCCTGAGGAGGAAACCTGGTACCATCCCTACGGTGAAGCATAGTGGTGGCAGCATCATGCCGTGGGGATTTTTTTCAGAGGCAGGGACTGGGAGACTAGTCAGGATCGAGGCAAAGATGAACGGAGCAAAGTACAGAGATATCCTTGATGAAAACCTGCTCTAGAGCTCTCAGGGCCTCAGACTGGGGCGAAGGTTCACCTTCCAACAGGACAGTGACCCTAAGCACACAGCCAAGACAACGCAGGAGTGGCTTTGGGACAAGTCTCTGAATGTGCTTGAGTGATCCAGCCAGAGCCCTGAAAATAGCTGTGCAGCGAATTGACAGAGCTTGAAAGGATCTGCAGAGAGGAATGAGAGAAACTCCCCAAATACAGGTGTGCCAAGCTTGTAGCGTCATACCCAAGAAGACTCAAGGCTGTAATCACTGCCAAAGGTGCTTCAACAAAGTACTTAGTAAAGGGTCTGAATACTTATGTAAATGTAATATATATATATATATATATATATATATATATATATATATATACATCTGCAAAAAAATCAAAACATGTTTTTGTTTTGTCATTATGGGGTATTGTGTGTAGATTGATAAGGGGTGAGAAAACAATTGAATACATTTTAGAATAAGGTTGTAAACGTAACAAAATGTGGAAAAGGTCTAGGGGTCCGAATACTTTCCGAATGCACTGTACAGTATACCACAGTGCATTATGTTGTTGCTAATCAGAGATAAATGGGATCGATTCAGTGTTGTGGAGACATGAAAGTGAGAAGATGCTACAAGGCCTGGTCTGAGAGGAGAGATTGTCTGGCAGTAAACGAGTGAGGACAGAGGAGCGAGGGGGGTGTACGGTATACAGCATGTAAATCTGTGAAATCAGTGGTAATTACTGTAAGCACACAAAAAGCCACATCTCAGCTGGCAGTGACGGTGCTAATCACCCTAACACAGTCTAAACCCAGACACCGAGAGTGTGTGTTTGTGTGTGTGCATGTGTGTGGTTATGACATAAAGGCTAGAGATCTGAGTGTGGTTAGTAGCAGTGAGGATATATTCCACTTCAAGAAGGTAAACAGTAATGTTATTACTCTCTCATTAGCAATGACTATGATCTCACATGTTGTCACAGGCCCATCAGATCTCCCTAACAGGGTTTGAGGTCAATTCAGTTTTAATTTGTCAATTCAGGAAGTGAAAAATCCTGATACTTCCTTGACTGACCAGAACTGCTCATTTAAACCTCTAAATTGTCTTGGTTGGCATGTGCACCTGTTAAAATACAGCTGTTTACAGTATTTGTGTGCAGTGCTGTGGGCTTTTTTTGTAATGACACTATTGTTCAATTATTGGCTGTTAAAAGCATTAACAGTGCATTATATTTCTAAAATGTGAAGGTCTATGGCTACAGAGATGCTACATATTTGAACATGCACATACTGTGCAGGCAATCCGGGTACTATACTTACTTCAATAATAAACGAGAAATCAACAGCAAATACAATATGTCATATTAAGAAACGAATGTCTTCCATCTTTCATTCAAATTCATTCAAATCATAATTTTTCTTTTGCTTTAATTAAAAAACCAAACCTATCAAACAGGAGTCCAAATAGGCTACAATAGACAATAAATAGACTGGTCAAATTGCCAATTTAATGTCTGATTATTCAAAATCTTAAATTGATAAGAGATAAAGAAAACGACAACTCAATCGTAAGAAATAGTAACCTTAATGATATTAATTGATCAGTTGATAGTGCAGAAAAATATTACTAAAAATATCACAAACAAAAAATACGTAATGTAGTTTCTAGACCCAATTCCATTTCCCGGGGAGGGAGGTCCATTAACTCTCGAGCTGATTTTATGGATTTATCAATCAGCATTTCACTTGAACGTGTCTTGTTATTTTTCTCATATTTATTTTTACCAAAGACGTTTTCCCTCCAAAGATAGGTCTACTTCATTCAAATAACTTTTGGCTTCCGGACTGTTAATAACCTACATTGTGTTGTGACATTCTTTTCACTCTCACTTTGTCAAGTACGTCTTTAATTAAATCTCGATCTATTCTAACTAATTCATCACGAATGGTGAATACAGCAGGCAGGCCCATGTTGTCTACACCATGTAGCCTACCAAAACTCAGCAGTGCTCATCAAACAAGCAAAGAGAAAAACCACAGAACGTTATTTCTCAATTTGACCTGAAAACTCAACATTATCAACCCAGAGCTTCTAATCTATTCTATTTGATCGAGTTATGTTCTATTTATATTAGGAATTCTAACTTGTCCAAATAAAAACCAGGCTCTGCATCAACCAGCAATGAATATGCTCAAGTTAGCCTGCTCTCCTACCTGTATAACCCGCATGTTGAGTCCCGTCTCCTGGGCCAACTGTTCCCGAATGTGTCGTGTGGGTTTCGGCGTGGCCACGAAGGCAGCCTTCAGCGTCTCCAGCTGCTTGGCTTTGATGGTGGTCCGCGGGCCTCGCCGCTTCGTGCCCGAATTCTGCTCCTCATTCTCGTTATTGTTCATGTCCTTATCTGAGGACATGGAATTGTCCGTCTCTTTTGTGTCGTCCTGTATCGGGTCCTGGAGGTCCGGCGATAAACTTCTGTCTGTGCATGATGACACTGGGGGACGGGAGAGAATGGAAAGGTTTCAATCGGAGGTGTCATGGGACCTACTACTAGATTATTGCTGTAGCCTATCTAATCACAAATAAACTAGAATATGTGGAACAATGACGCCTCACAAAATACAAATATGGAAGCCCTTTTCACTTCCGTATATATATAATATATATATATACATATATAAAATAGCCTACACTTTGCCAATGTAACCAATATGAAACAGACTAAATACCTGGATTTACAAATTTAAATCTTCACAAATAAAACAGGTGTAACCATCTCGACACTGCCCGCGTGTGACCTAAGCGATCGAGATAATGAAAGAGAAATTATGCATGTAATGTGAAACAAAAAAAGGGGGCTAGGCTGATCCCCAAGGACCCGCTGCGTCGCACGATAACAGCATGTCATTGTCCGAGGGGAGGGCTGTTTGAGCCATTCATCTGACAGGAATTTATAGCGTTGATAAGACTGAGCTATGGTCAGATGCATTCAGCGAAGCGGAGATGCTTTGTTGGGGAACATCATCAAACGCTAGGCTACACATGCCCTATACACGGCCCATTGCGGCGGCGAGAATGTCAGTATGTTCACATTTGCAGCTACAGACACCCAACGAGGGGTCAAATTCAATGTCACGTCTTTCCAGGATACCAATGTTATTCCTCACCTTGTTGATCCAAAGACAAAATCGAATGGCAGTGATGGGAGCCTGAGAACCCCATAAACACAAGCTTTTCTGAAAGTTGTTGACTTGCACATTTTAGTTCCAAACACTCCAAAGTGTAGGCCTAATATTTTAACAATATCAAGGCCATGTTGAATAACGACATTTTAGAGATATTTATTTATTAGGCGAGGAAGTAACTTGCAGCCGAATTCTCCATAGGCTACACATGTTGGACCATGTAGGCCTACGGCACTGCAGCTAAAATGGGAAAGTAAGCTAGAATATAGAATAGAATCCCCAAATTCATATACATCTACAAGACTAGGCTACTTCAGATTGGACGCAGACGATACTCCAACGAATGCAGAGCCAGAGCTAACACGCAGACATGCATGTCCATGGTTTTGAATTACCTGACGGAGGCCTATTGTAGGACTTGATATAGGCCTAGGTTATGGCTCTGGATGAAACAATTTAAATGGCATAGTAACACAATATGATTTCGAATTCATGCATTTTAGTTCGGTAAATCATATGTGAATATGTGGTTTGGGCCTATCCTATTTTAGGAATCCAACAAATACAACCGTGTAGTAGTATTAAGGCGTTTCTCATCGTGCACAAATAGTCTTAATGCTCCACCATTCCCCCGTGTATGGGATGGGATCCCACGTTGAAACGATCAGTAAATAAATACACACAAATTAATCAGTTAACGTAGGTGGCCAAAACAGTCTTCCAAAAAACAACCCGCTTTAAATGATGCTCGTTGCTTTCAAATACAAATGCAGACTATAATATACCGCTTAAATTTTTGAGGGGGGGGGGGGGGGGGGGATAGGCTTAAGCTACTAAGAAAGAAAGGTCCATTATTTTCAGACAACCGTGTAGAATTTTTCCAAGAACAAGACCAACAGACCATTGATATTTTCGTATCCATGCAATAGCCTAACATTAGTAGACCGTCTAGAATGTCTACTGTAGAATGTCTTCTGTAGACGCACTTTTGAAACCCTTAGCTATAATTAGGCTACCTGAATTCAAATTGACTTCCTTGATAGCCCCTGAGCTTAGGTAGTCTTCTTTGCACACAAACTTATTTTCGTCGATGACATAGAGCTCCTCGCCCGTGGACAGCTGCTTGTTGCACACCATGCACGTGAAGCAGTTGAGATGGAACACCTTGCTGCGCGCCTTGCGCACAAGATCGCTGGGAGAGATGCCTTGGAGGCAGCCCGCGCACTTCGTCCCAAACCTCCTGAAAATAAAGGGAGAGAGGAGAGGGGGGTTGATGTGAAATCCCCACGACACAGAAATACATACAAAAAAAATATGAATTTGAGATGGACATTTCATTTAACTGTTCTAACTTTTTTTTTTTTAATAATGTATATGCCTATTAGACATGTAGACCCATAACGAATTTTGCAACTGTGGGCAATGCAGAAGGTTTGGTGCGTAGCCTGTTTTGAAGTGTTTGTTCCAAGAAAATTACGAAATCGCAATGACAAAACACTTACAACAATGACTAAACATATTCTATAGTAGTTATAATGTATTGTTTTTATTTTATACATTTGTTTCATTGTATTACATATTTGCCATGACTGAAGAAGGGGTAGGCTATTTCGAAATAATTTTCGTTAAAATCTAACAGACTACTCTTGATACATAATATAGCCTAAAATGTAGCACCTGCGCTAGACTGAGAAAAAACATAATTCTTGTTTTTAACAATAAACCCACGCAGAACGTATTAGTGACAGTCATCACATTGTGACTACAGAGATATCCGAGGATTAAACGGACTAGGAACATTTTAGCGTGAAATCTCCTGTTAATCCACATTCACCCTCTTCACGTGCAAAAAAAAGCATAGTGGATATACTTGTATTATTTGGATAGACAGGCGACTATATAACAGCCTCACTCAACGTCTCATCGTTTCCGGGGATAAGTCGCCAAGGTAAATCAGTTGAAAATGAAGTGTTTCACTGGAAGAAAAAATATGTGCTACATATAGTGATGGGGAATGGGAAACCTTATTATGTTTTTCTCCCACCATGCATTGTACTTTAGTGTTTCCCTCCGATGTGAAATAAATAGGCCTAATCCACCTCATCACGAGCCAGAAACCTCATCACGCGCCTCTCATGGTGATTTGGTAATCTCTCATCAACATGGCGTCGCCTCAGGACGAAACAAATACAGGAATTGAAAATATTTCAATTATAATACGATTATTGGAGGTAGTGTGTGTTTGAGGGTGTGTGTGGGGGGTGGGAGGACGGGGGCGAGCGATCGAGGCAAGCCCCCTTTATTTTTTATCAGAATCCCTCTCTCTTTCTCTGTCTCTCTCTCCAGCCATTTGCAATAGTATCGCTCCACTGTACCCTTTCACATGCACGGCTCGGCGAGGACACAGCACTACTTACACAACAAATGGCCACATTAGGGTGATTACTGTTTCGCCTGGCTAATTGTTCGGCCATTTAAATCCACGGATGGAAGCCGGCTAATATGATGGTCAAGGCCGTTTGAGGCCAACATCGCCTTCACAAAAGCTTAAATACTGGGCCTCACATGTCATTAAACAATTTGTACAGGAGGGGGAAAAAAGCTGACACATAACTAATTGGTATGATGCTATGAGAGTGCGCGTACACAAACAAGGGCCTACACTTATCACTGAATTACCACTTTGAAGAACTGAGCGGCTGGTGTAGGCCTAATGGTTAAGTTTTAAAATCTATTGGACCAAACAATAGTGGAAACAGAGAGTACAGGTGAGAGGAAAATGCATATTATAAATAGATTTCAACTGCCTCCATGTGCATGGAGAGAAGAGAATTCAGAGAAGTGAATATTCAAGCCGACATAATATTCAACCCCACCAATAATATTGATTTATAAATAAAAGTGATATTATTTGTCATAATAAATATTAGGAATAAAGGTTATGATTCATATTGTCAGAAAACACACTTTGTGTCTCTAAAAAACACCCTCTTCATGTAAAACTCAAGCGGACAAAGAGTGATAACGTGGACATTTCAGGCTATGATTAATTAGTTCTGTCAACATGCTAAATATATTTGTGATATTCAGAGCTCTAGAATGAACTCATAACTTTGAAATTATATACATTTATATAGGCCTAATAATGATAGTATTTTTGTGGTTACAATATTATTTCTGCAAGGCTTGAAATTGAATAATTTGAAGTGACATTCTAAAACAATTCTAATAACTGATAGGCTATCTTGCCTATAGGGGAATTATAGGCCATCATGTGAAGTAGGCCTTGGCGAACCATATCCATTTCCACGAAACAATGTGTAGGCCTACAGAATAATATCATGATGGTTAATTCATTATGTGAGTGACGCTATAACGAGCGCTATTTTGATCATTGTGTGACATTCAATCAATTTCAGCATTTTAAGACACTTACTAACAAAAAACAGACAAACAAATATTCAGAAGCAGCAGGGTTATAATTCTCCCTGGTGAGTTCACAGAGTTTTTGGCATACCTGCTTTTTCGCATAAATCACCAATCTGAATCCTTACCTGAAAAAGTCAATTTTACAATAAAGCTTCCCATCACGCGAGAAGCACTTCTCGGTTAAGTTACAGTGGCACTCGCAGCATTGGACGCACTTGGCGTGCCAGGCTCGGTCCAACACGTTGAGCAGGAACCGGTCCAGGATGGGCCTGTCGCACCCCGCGCAGTGGACCATCATCCCACCCGTCTGGAGGATAACGAGGGCCGACCTTCCCACGCGGACTCCGGTGCTGGGTCTGGGGCCACGCGGCTCTCCGCGCAGCAACGTCTTGGCTCCGGGGTTGTGGACAAAGCAGGCGCGAATGTTCTGTCAGGTGGGTGGATGGGTGGGGAGAAGCCCCTCTCCACTACCGTTTAAAGGCAGGCTATAGGCGAACACTCCCCGAAGTTCCTCTACTGTACTCCTGGGTCTGGAAGCCCCTGTCCTGTTCTGTCCTAGCACTTGTCACAATCCAGAATCCAAACGAAAAAATATGAATTTAAAAAGCACCTATAGTCCTCTTCTTCATTGACGGGCTGCGTAAAAATGGACACGTGGAAAGCCTGTTCGTCCCCGCTGTAGAGAATATGTTACATGGGCTGTAGCCTATTATTATTATTATGTTGTTGTTGTTGTCATTTTTTGTTTTTAGGTTCCACTTCTTCGCCTCCGCTCACCTCACGTCGACACTTTTCGCATCACTGTGCCCGGCTCTGCGGGCGCCAGGCGCATCCGTATTCAGATTGGGTGACGCTCTCCTTAATTCCCGTGCCTGGGTGGCCAATCAGGACTCAAGTTGTCATGGTTACCTCTTTAAATAATGGTCGGTAGCCTACCTTCAGGTTGACCCAAAACATAAACCATGCTTGCAGAAATAGGCTAATAAACTTTAACTTTGCGGAGAGGGACATGATATTTTGGCAAACATATCACTCACTGGTCACTTGTTTTGTTACTGCCCTGTTATAGAATGGACCTAAACGGTGTAAATAGGTCTACAATCTGCCATTTTCTATTTGTCAACTGTAGCTCAATGATCAAGCTCTTGGGGTGAATGGATTTTAGGGACAATCCCCACCCGACGCTTCAAGAAATGGAGCACCAGCCGACGAATTACATAGACTAAACTACCTGGGCCATATAAAAAACCAAACATGCATTTTGTCTAATATCACCAATCAACAAGATCTTTCTCTGTTACAATTGGGCCAATTAAGACATGTTATTTAGAGGAAATTCAAGTTTTGATTGGTTTAATTGAATCCCCACAAATTGAAAGCTAAATGAAGCTTCTATAGACACCAAGGCACAAAACAAAAACCTGCGGATCATCTTCCATTTTCTTTCTTCTTTTCACTTCTTCTTCGGTCTTTGACAAGATGACCTAATGGAGTTGATGCCTATTAGCCAACACCTTTCTAAAGCGGCCTACAAAGTGAGGGGGCCGTCTTTACATGACATGATACCCGCCTTAAATGACCCTGAATGGGATGCGATGGGAGTAGCTGAACAAGAGCTAATGCTACAAAACCCTCCCTGCATTATCATCTGTCTCTCCCTCTGTGTGTGTGTGGAGTGGAGGGGACGGGAGGGTAGGGGGACCTAGGCAGGCCCTTTCTCATGCAGAAAGCTATTTACAGGGAAATGCACAGGATTAAGATAGCGGGGCCTCATCAATAGGGAAAGCTGAGTCGCCCGCCGCTTTAACAGAGTAGCCACCAATCGAAGGGAATTTCAATATTTACCCAGATCATCATTTAGTTAGTTGCGGCATTGCAAACATCATGCAGACGCTAATGGTTGTTAGTGGAAATGTGAGGCTGGTTTAAAACTGCGTTTGAGCATTTGTAGTATAGGGCTATAATGAGTTGGTTAAGCAGGTGTTAATTTGGGCCCATTACGCATTCTCATTTAAGATAACGTTTTAATCTGAACAACAACAACCTCATGAACAACATGGATTGGCAACTTTATGCATTCATAATAATATCATTTCAATTGCACATTGTTGCTGTAGGCCAACATAAATAACTAAGAAACGTGTTGTTTATGATAAATGTGAAAATAGCTGCTGCTTTATGGCACCTGCTTTATGGCAAGAAACTGACAATATTTCAAGTTTTACTAAAATACATGACTGTCATATTTGTATGAGTTTGTTTGAGTTTTATAGGCCTATCAATATTGTTATTATTTATCATTCTGTCTAACGAATGATGTATTAATATGTATTATGTATTGTTATTATTTCATCCTACTCCTTAGCATCTTTCACCATTATCACCACCGCCACCATCATCCTAATCAATGTTTTCAACCAAAAAACATACTTGCACGGATAAAACAAGGCCTATAGCAATTAGCTAACCTTACATAGAGCAACAAAAAAACATGTGATAACCAGTGAGGTTGTAGCGCGTGCATGCATGCATCAATTTGGGAGCAGTAGGATTATCCATCCATATCCAACCGTAGATTGTAGAATGTGAAATGGTTGGTATTAAATGGTGACTCTACATGATAATAAAGCAGCAATTTATGTAGCCAGGGGAGGCCGTTCAGCTTGTTGGGAGAGAAAGGGGGAGAGCCCGGGCCACCAAGGGGACCCCCGCCGCTCTTGGCAGGCGAAAGTGGCAGCAAAGCTTGGACTCGTTCTCGGTCTTAATCCCAAAGCTATCGGGGCTCGCTATTTATTTTTCTCACCAAATCTTATTTTCTTGACTCTCCGTTTAAGAACTCCTAAACATTTCAGTTCGTATGTTGTTAGTACCAATGAACATAGACATATAGGCTACTCCCCGTCAACAACAAGTAAATAAGGCGCGAAAATAGACGACACGCGCACTTGGTGTGCCTACTAATTTACATATCTGAAACTGTTAAATTGCTCAAATTCAACCTACCAACTGTTGATGAGTAGTCAACATGGGTTTGTAGCCTATAGTACTTGCCTGCCTCATATTTTCCTTTAGGCCTATGATAATACCCTATTATTAATACAACCAGGTAGCATTCACGTATACTATGATAAGGGTGTGCGTAGAGAGTCATATAGGCCTTTCCAAATAATGATACAAACGGTGCTTTTAGAGAATATTATCTATTTTGTGGACAAAGCGTTATCACCCTGTACGTGGGAAGAGAACATGTTGGGTAAAGAGACCTCTGGCTACAGCTTCTCGCCTCTTGTTTGAGTCCCATATTTCATTGTATAGGGAAACATTTCATTGGGTAGCTGTGTTCTCTCGTTTATCCCACCACCTTTAATGTTCTGCCTGTCCCAAGCTCTCTGCTGCAAGCCAAACAGTCCAGCGCCGTGCCTAGCAGAGCCACACAGAGTGCGGGACGCACCTGCTACTATGAACTACCGAAGAGAGCGGAAGTGATCAAGGTGCTGAAACTAGACAACTCGCTGCAGGGGCCGGGTTTTTATTTCTTCTTCGCTCTTGCTAGCCTAATTGAATATACAGATGTAGGATCTTAATTTGATCACTCTTTTGTCGCTGGGAATTTAGCTAAATTGTAGTGTATTCAAGGTTTAAAAAGGCTTCTAAAGTTTGTAAATTCCACTTTAAAATGTCAGACTTGATTTGCCCTAACGAAAAATATAAACCCCTACAAAAAATGTATATTGATTATAATACACATAATAATTCACATTTCCTGGAATATTTTCCTGTTGTAGCAAACTGGCTCAAATTAAAATCCTACATCTATATGTACATTAGAAAGCACCCATGCAACAGAGAAACAACACACATTGCAGACATTATACAGGAACAAGTCTGTTAATTAAGCCACTATTTGAAACCCTGTGGTCTTAAAAATGGGGGTTGTGGTTCAAAGCCTACAAGCTAAATGAATGCGGCCCTGAACATGCATGCCTTCCGATTTCTTGTTCAGCATAGTACTGTTCTAAAAACAGTAGGCTAGGCGTTGATTCTGAATAGGCCTGTACAGTCACACTTTGTTTTCATCATCAATCAAAAACGCATTGGCTTGCACAAGATTCTTTTATGGCAATTTTCGGAATATCAACATGTGATTAGGTGTGGTAATGACTTGACAGAAGTAAACAACTTACAGGGGTTGCTCTGTCATTATGCTCTGCTAGTATGATTTTCCAGGTGTGGTATGATGATTCATGGGCTGTATATCTGTGCAACACCAACACATTCCTACAACGCTGTTGAGGCGTCATGCTCTGAATCTGGTGAGGAGTCATGCACCAATATTTCTTGAAGAGGCGCTTATGGCCAAATCAAATGCAATAGGTTATCTTTACAAGATAAATTATGTGTAAAATAAACTGCATCTTTAAAACAAAAGTATTCTATGTGAGAGAGGAACGATTTAACTGTCAGCTACTCACTGGACTCCACAATGGGAACAAAACTCTCGAAACATTTTACATTTTGTTCCTAATACCAATGTATTTACATGACAGGTGGTATTACACAGTACAAAATACTGCACATACTGTACACAAGCGTGCAAATACACACACACACACACACACACACACACACACACACACACACACACACACACACACACACACACACACACACACACACACACACACACACACACACACACACACACTTTTCTAGGACTTTATTCCTCCAGCTGCAACCTCCCATCCATGGCAGTTTGAGCAGCCGTCCCCTTTGTCCAATGTGGCCTTAGTCCTACACAACACACAACCCAAGCTTTACTCTGTGTCTGTGTCCACTCTTCTCTTTGCCTGTTGTGTTGTAAGGAGTTGGAGGGAAAATTGCATCTCTTTCAGAGCCACTCTGACCTCTCTAGCCTTCATCCTTCAGCCCTATTTCTGTAGCTCAGTACCTGCTGTATCCTGTGCAGGTGTCAAATCAAGTACATTTTTTATTTTTATAGGGTAGATCAGCTTCAATAATGCAGATAGATTGTGGCTTCCATCAAGGTAATTGTCTGCATCATTTCCAATCCCCCATATAATGTTTTGTAAATATATATACAGTATATATATAATTTAAAAATATACATATTTTCCTTTATTATTTTTCCCCAACCCTACCTCCCCTAATTGGAGTAAACTAATGGAAAACAATGAATCAATCAAATGTATTTATAAATCCCTTATTATATCAGCCGATGTCACAAAGTGCTGTACAGAAACCCATCCTAAAATACCAAACAGCAAGCAATGCAGATGTAGAAGCACACTTAGTCTTCTACTTCCAGCTTATACATACACTACCGGTCAAAAGTTTTAGAACACCTACTCATTCAAGGGTTTTTATTTATTTTTACTATTTTCTACATTGTAGAATAATATTGAAGACATTAAAACTATGAAATAACAGATATGGAATCATAAATAAAATGCATTTTATATTTGAGATTCTTCAAAGTAGCCACCCTTTTCCTTGATGACAGCTTTGCACACTCTTGGCATCCTCTCAACCAGCTTCACCTGGAATGCTTTGTCAACAGTCTTGAAGGAGTTCCCACATATGCTGAGCACTCAATTCGGTTGAGGTTGGGGGATTATGGAGTCCAGGCCATCTGATGCAGCAATCCATCACTCTCCTTCTTGGTAAAATAGCCCTTACACAGCCTGGAGGTGTGTTGGGTCATTGTCCTGTTGAAAAACAAATGATAGTCTCACTAAGCCCAAACCATGGGATGGTGTATCGCTGCATAATGCTGTGGTAGCCATGCTGGTTAAATATGCCTTCAATTCAAAATAAATCACGGACAGTGTCACCAGAAAAGCACCCCCACACCATAAAACCTCCTCCATGCTTTACGGTGAAAAATAGACATTCGGAGATCATCCGTTCACCCCCACCGCGTCTCACAAATTTGTACTCCAGAACAAAGGGCACATTTCCAACGGTCTAATGTCCATTGCTTGTATTTCTTGGTCCAAGCAAGTCTCTTCTTCTTTGCAGCAATTCGACCATGAAGGCCGGATTCACACAGTCTCCTCTGAACAGTTGATGTTGAGATGAGTCTGTTATTTGAACTCTGTGAAGCATTTATTTGGGCTGCAAGTTCTGAGGCTGCAGCAGTGATAACTCTGGGTCTTCCTTTCCTGTGGTGGTCCTCATGAGAGCCAGTTTCTTCATAGCCCTTGATGATTTTTGCGACTGCACAATTTTCCGGATTGACTGACCTTCATATCTTAAAGTAATGATAGACTGTCGTTTCTCTTTGCTTATTTGAGCTGTTCTTGTCATAATATGGACTTGGTATTTTACCAAATAGGGGTATGTTCTGTATACCACCCTTACCTTGTCACAACACAACAGATTGGCTCAAACGCATTAAGAAGGAAAGAAATTTCACAAATTAACTTTTAACAAGGCACACCTGTTAGTTGAAATACATTCCATGTGATAAAATAATGAAAAACCCTTGAATGAGTACAGTAGGTGGGTCCAAACTGGTACTGTATGTCTTTTATTAGTATATTTGAGTTTAACCATATTTGTTGTAATATTGTTTGTCTTTTCTGGTGGATTAAATTGAAATTGCAATCAACTTTCTAAGGCTTGTTCGAAAAAGAACGATATTTTGGAGATTATTTCATTTTCAAATAACCGAAAGTGAGAGGTTGTAATCTGAATAAAGGGATGAAGGCCATTCCTGAACATGGGGTGAGACATTCTTACTAATCTGCTAGAGAAGCCTTTAGTGAGAGGTCTAATGCTTTAATATTTAATAATTTCTGTCGTCCGAATTCATATATATTATATAAATAGGCCCGTTGAATTTTGTCTGGCTTGCCGTTACAAATAAAATTGAATATTTTTTGCTCATGTAATTTATAAAACAAATCACTAGGCCATAAGCAAATAAGTAAACTGGGATATGACTAAAGAGTTAATCATGGTGATTTTTCCACAAATAGCCATGTATTTTCCTTTCCATGGTAGCAAGATCTTATCTATTTTTGCTATCTTTCTATTAAAATGTATTGTAGTGAGATACTTACTTTCTTTCAGGATATGATTACCGAGTATGTCCACTTCACCGCCAGACCATTTTATTGGTTTACTACACGGTAAAGTAAAAGTACATTTTTTTGTGATCCAATACACATTATAGTACACTATATAGTACACATAATTTGGTTGTAAATCAGAGAGGTTAGAAAAATGATCTAGATCTTTTATGAGGCTTAGGAGGGATCGAAATTGTGGATTTAAAAGAAAACATGAATCATCAGTGTACAAAGACACCTTTGTTTTTAAGCCCTGGATTTCTAATCCCTTAATATCATTGTTAGATCTGATTTTAATAGCTAACATTTCGATGTCAATAATAAATAGATATGCCGATAGTGGACAACCTTGTTTTAGTCCTCTTGACAGTTTAATACTTTCTGAGAAGTAGCCATTATTTACTATTTTACACCTAGGGTTACTATACATAACTTTAACCCATTGTATAAGAGATTCTCCAAAATTGAAATATTCCAGGCATTTATATATAAAAACCTTTTCAAAGTCAGCTATGAATACCAGGCCTGGTTTACCAGATTTTTCATAGTATTCTATTGTTTCCAAAACTTGTCTTATATTATCTCCAATGTATCGTTCCAATTTTTTTTTTTAAATGCCTGATTAGGATGATAATATCCAACTATATTTTTAAAAATTCTATGCACTATGCATTTTGCTAGAATTTTTGCATCACAACACTGAAGTGTAAGGGGCCTCCAATTTTTTTTTTAATTGACTCAATCTTTATATTCTCAATGACTCAATCTTTATACCACTTGGGTCCTGTTTCGGTAATAATGAAATCAGACCTTCTTGTTGAGTATCTGATAATCAACTATTTATATAGGAGTGGTTAAAACATGCTAATAACGGTCCTCTGAGTATATCAGAAAAGGTTTGGTATACCTCAACTGATATGTCATCCAGCCCTGGAGTTTTCCCAGACTTTAAGGCTTTCATTTCATCAATATGTTCCTCTTCTGTAAGTATTTCTGTACAGCTGTTAATTTTACATTATTAATATAAAAATAATCCTTACAATTAACTTTGGTTAGTGGAGATGGAGGTGACTGAAATTAAAGCATATGCTTCTTCTTTAAAAATATAGTTTGGTGAATTATGGATGACTACGTCATTTGTAACAAGTTTCAGTAAATCATTTTTGGTAGCATTTCTATGTTGAAGATTAAAAAATAATTTGTGCATTTTCCCCCATATTCCATCCAGTTCACTTAATTTATTCATAAAAATATATTACACTTGATCGTTCTTGAATAAATCCCTCCAATTATGTTTGTTTTTTCTTTAACTTATTCTGTGCCCATATGGTACAGTATTTATTGCTATCTATCTGCACCATGAGTTCCTTTATTTCCTTTGTTAATATGAACTCAAATAAAGTTTGATTTTATTTGAGTCATGAGAAGAGAGGATATTGTGCCAAAGTCTTTTTGAGATACCTACAACTGACGTAGAATAGTAGAATGTCTGTGTGAATATTACTGCTGAAACTGCTGTGGTTTAATTGTCATTCACTAATCAAAACATCAAATGGAAAACATTTTTTTGTTCACAGGGCCAAGCAGATGTGAATATAATTAGATACAGTACAATTTTAATGAATATTTACACATTGCTGCTGACTTGTGTATTGTAACTGTTGCAGATAAAGAAAACTATGATTTAAAAAGGAAGGAAGTAAGGAGAGGAAGTGACAAGAGGGAGGGATGGAGATGCAGGCATATCCACGGAAACAAGGGGTGCAGAGGGTGCTGCAGCATCCCCTGAAAAATCTGAATTTAAAAAAGTATATATTTCAGGGGGTGCTGCACTGGGCATTTTACTAGTATTAGCGGACCAATATAGAAGTCTGTACAGCGGGCAAAATATGTTTTCAGCATCTCCACTTTGGCAAAAAAAGGTAATTGTATAATTCAGAACAGTATCTTGCAGGATTCAATAGTTGGAATTGTAAGAGTTGTTGCCCTGTCCCTTTCTCTGTGATTGTCATTCTAATGGAATCCAGAAAGAACTAACCACTTAATGTAAATGTACATTATTTTATTGTACATAGGCTGGTCATCTAGGTTTGTACCTGTAGACTTTCCATCACTATGAAGGAAAACAATGCACAACAGTGCATTGAGATTTCAAGTGGTTTGTGATGATGTGGCTCAGTTAGTAGAGCATGGTGCTTGCAATGCTAGGGTTGTGGGTTAAATTCCCATGGGGGACCAGTACAAAAAATATTAAAACGTATGCTCTCACCAGGGACTTAAGATGGTGCCGAAGAGCGTCGCTGATGTTTTACATTCTCCCAATCAATTGTGCAATTTTGTTATTTGTTTACGTTTTGTGTAACTTATTTTTTAACTTATTGTGTACATAATGTTGCTGCTACCGTCTCTTATGACCAAAACTAACTTCTGGACATCAGAAAAGCGATACCCAAATCTAACTGCCTGTAACTCAGGCCCTGAAGCAAGGATATGCATATTCTTGGTAACATTTGAAAGGAAACACTTTGAAGTTTGTGTGAATGTGAAAGGAATGTAGGAGAATATAACACAATAGATCTGGTAAAAAACAACCATTCTTTTGTATTTATTTATTTATATCTTTGAAATGCAAGAGAAAGGCCAAAATGTATTATTCCAGCACCGCTGCAATTTAGATTTTGGCCACAAGATGGCAGCAATGTATGTGCAAAGTTTTAGACTGCTCCAATGAACCATTGCATTTCTGTTCAAACTGTTGTATCAAGACTGCCCAAATGTGCCTAATTTGTTTATTAATAACCTTTCATGTTCAAAACTGCAATCTCTTTAAACAATAGCATGGTATTATTTCACTGTAATAGCTACTGTAAATTGGACAGTGCAGTTAGATTAACAAGAATTTAAGCCAATATCAGATATTTCTATGTCCTGGGAAATGTTTTTGTTACTTACAACCTCATGCTAATCGCATTAGCCTATGTTGGCTCAACCTCCCTTGGAAGGGACACCGATCCCGAAGAAGATTTATTAACGAGTCCGACGAGAAGGATATCCTGTTTTCACTGGAACAGGCCCAGATCCACACCTTTTGCGTGAAGAAAAGACACCGGAAAAGGGGACGCAGATTGGGGATTCTTCTGAGAAGCCGTAGGCGAGCGAGTAAACTCCCAATGCCTTCCATTCTCCTTGCTAACGTGCAATCGTTAGAAAATAAAATTGATGACTTATTATTAAGATTATCCTACAAACAGAACATTAAAAACGGTAACATCTTATGTTTCACAGAGACGTGGCTGAACGAAGAAATGAACAATATAGAGCTGGCGGGATTTTCCATGCACCAGCAGAACAGAGATGCTACCTCTGGTAAGACAAAGGGGTGGGGGTGTGTGTCTTTTTGTCAATAACTGCTGGTGCGCGATGTCTAATATTAAAGAAGTCTTGAGGTATTGCTTGCCTGAGGTAGAGTACCGTATGATAGGTTGTCGACCACACTATGTACCAAGAGAGTTCTCATCTGCATTTTTCGTAGCCATCTATTTACCACCACAAAATGAAGCTGGCACTAAGACCGCTCTCAACCAACTCTATAAGGCCATCAGCAAAGAAGAAAATGCTCACCCAGAAGAGGAGCTCCTAATGGCTGGGGCCTTTAATGCAGGCAAACTTAAATCAGTTTTAGCAAATTTTTATGAGCATGTCACGTGTGCAACCAGGGGGGAAAAAATCCTGGACCCCTTTACTCCATACACAGAGATGCATACAAATCTCTCCCCCGCACTCCATTTGGCAAATCTGACCACAATTCTATTCTCCTGACTCCTGCTTACAAGCAAAAACTAAAGCAGGAAGTACCAGTGACTCACTCAATATGGAAGTGGTCAGATGACGTGGATGCTACACTACAGGACTGTTTTGCTAGCACAGACCGTAATATGTTCCGCAATTCATCCAATGGCATTGAGGAATACACCACCTCAGTCATTGGCTTCATCAATAAGTGCATCGATGACATCGTTCCCATAGTGACTGTACGTCCATATCCCAACCAGAAGCCATGGATTACAGGCAACATCTGCATCGAGCTAAAGGCTAGAGCTGCCGCTTTCAAGGATGGGGAGACTAATCTGGACGCTTATAAGAAATCCCGCTATGCCCTCAGACGAACCATCAAACAAGCAAAGCGTCATGACAGGATTAAGAGTGAATCCTACTACACCTGCTCTGACGCTCGTCGGATGTGGCAGGGCTTGAAAACTATTACGGACTACAAAGGGAAACCCAGACGCGAGCTGCCCAGTGACGCAAGCCTACCAGACGAGCTAAATGGCTTTTATGCTCGCTTCGAGGCAAGCAACAATGAAGCATGCATGAGAGCACCAGCTGTTCTGGATGCCTGTGTGATAACGTTTTCGGTAGCCGATGTGAAGAAAACCTTTAAACAGGTCAGCATTCACAAAGCCGCTGGACCAGACGGATTACCAGGATGTGTACTGAAAGCAGCGCGGACCAACTGTCAAGTGTCTTCACTGACATTTTCAACCTCTCCCTGACCGAGTCTGTAATACCTACATGTTTCAAGCAGACCACCATAGTCCCTGTGCCCAAGGAAGCAAAGGTAACCTGCCTAAATTATTAACATAACGTAGCACTCACGTTGGAAGCCATGAAGTGCTTTGAAAGGTTGGTCATGGCTCACATCAACAGCATCCTCCCGGACACCCTAGACACACTCCAATTCGCAAACCGCCCCAGCAGATCCATAGATTACGCAATCTCAATCGGACTCCACACCGCACTTTCTCACCTGGACAAAAGGAACACCTATGTGAGAATGCTGTTCATCGACTACAGCTCAGCGTTCAACACCATAGTTCCCACAAAGCTCATCACTAAGCTAAGGACTAGGACTAAACACCTCCCTCTGCAACTGGATCCTGGACTTCCTGACGGGCCGCCCCCAGGTGGTAAGAGTAAGCAACAATACGTCTGCCACGCTGATCCTTAACACTGGGGCCCCTCGGGGTTGTGTACTTAGTCCCCTCCTATATTCTCTGTTCACCCATGACTGCGTGGCCAAACACGACTCGAACACCATCATTAAGTTTGTTGACAACACAACAGTGGTAGGCCTAATCATCGACAATGATGAGACGGCCTATAGGCAGGAAGTCAGAGACCTGGCAGTGTGGTGCCAGGACAACAAACTCTCCTTCAATGTGAGCAAGACAAAGGAGCTGATCGTGGACTACAGGAAAAGGTGGGCCGAACAGGCCCCCATTAACATTGACGGGGCTGTAATGGAGCGGGTCGAGAGTTTCAAGTTCTTTGGTGTCCACATCACCAACGAACTATCATGGTCCAAACATACCAAGGCAGTCGTGAAGAGGGCACGACAAAACCTTTTCCCCCTCAGGAGACTGAAACAATTTGGTATGGGCCCCCAGATCCTCAAAAGGTTCTATGGCTGCACCATCGAGAGCATCCTGACCAGGTTGCATCACCGCCTGGTGTGGCAACTGCTCAGCATCTGTCCGTAAGGCGCTACAGAAGGTAGTGCGAACGGCCCAGTACATCACTGGAGCCAAGCTTCCTGCCATCCAGGACCTATATAATAGGCGGTGTCAGAGGAAAGCCCATAAAATGATCAGGGACTCTAGTCACCCAAGTTATAGACTGTTTTCTCTGCTACCGCATGGCAAGCGGCACCGGAGTGCCAAGTCTAGGACCAAAAGGCACCTCAACAGCTTTTACCCCCAAGCCATTAGACTGCTGAACAATTCATAAAAATCACCACCAGACAATTTACATTGACCCCCCCTCTTGTACACTGCTGTTACTCGCTGTTTGTTTGTTACCTATGCATAGTCACTTCACCCCCACCTACATGTACAGATTACCTCAACTAGCCTGTACCCTCGCACACTGACTCGGTACCGGTGCCCCTGTATATAGCCTCGTTATTGTTATTCTTATTGTGTTACTTTTTATTTTTACTTTTTATTTTAGCCTACTTGGTAAATATTTTCTTTTTCTTGAACTGCACTGTTGGTTAAGGGCTTGTAAGTAAGCATCTCACAGTAAAGTCTACACTTGTTGTATTCGGCGCATGTGGCAAATAAAGTTTGATTTGATTTGATTTGTAAGTTGCTCCGGGCAAGAGTGTCTACTAAAATGGATTAAGGAATGAATAGACCGTTTCAGTTTTCACATAAAAATAAGTTGCATTTGCAAAGTATTTCAAGAAACTGGAAAACATGTCAAGCTACTATTTGTATAATCCACAAGTATTATTAGATTAACTGTTTTGTACAGATAATTATCAGACTCAGGTTACAGATGCTGGTAAACAGTCAAACATTTCCCAAAATACATATTGTTTTTGGCTTCAAAGACAATAACACTTGGAGGCTTTAACAAATGTGCATTGTCATGCAGTGACATAATGATAATTGAGATCATGGAAATAATGAATGATTACCTAGTTGGGCTAACTTTTTTAACTTCTTGCTGTAGGCCTTCATCATCATCATCCTCGGCCTGCATCCCTACCTGTAGCCTACCTGACTCTGGTATATTGCATTTCCACCTCTCACTCTATCAGACTTGCGTGTCCATCTTCCTGAATTAAAATGAGATATCCTAATGGATCAATCTGGCTGGCAATCTTCCTTCTTTAAATATTCCTAAGTTATTTAGCTATAGTGTTGGCTACTACGCTGCAATATGAATAATCTCTAAGCAGTCTTGATGATACAACATTTGTCAACATTTTACGAGCCGCCTCTTTCGTTGTTGAATATTCGCAGAATGTTTCCCATCCCTGGCGAATAATGCACAGTCAAATACAAAAGAGAGCTGGGCTCACACATTATAGGGAACATCTCTGAATGAAGGAAGCGCATGAGACAATGACACTATATTGAGCCACAAGGGTGACTTCATATAGCCTATAGCAGGGAGTCGGCAACCTTTTTCATATGAATGACAATTTACAATTGATCTGCATGCGAAGAGCTGCATGCGAATTATGATTTTCATATAAGCATTATAGGCTATCTGAACTGTGCCCAGACAATGTCTAACTGGCCACAAACTGAATAGCCTAATTCTAGGTGGCTACTAGACAGATACACTGTCCATTCAACCACACCCCACTGAGCTCCACTATGCCTACCTGTAAGGATGCGCTGTCCGTTCAGTGGTGCTGAATCACGGGCGCGGCCCTAAAGTGTAGATTTTTCTTCATTCCCTGGTGGAGTTTGTTTGTCTTTATGGGTCCTAGCCGATTGTAGGCCTAAGTCATTCCTTTGATGTATTCATTTGATTTAAATGCATGTGTAGGATTTATCTGGCATAGTTTGCATTTTGCAGTTAGCTGTTTTATGCTCCTGTTACTTTCACATTGATGTTGGTATTTGAAGTCGGCCTTGATAGCGTGCATTATGCATCTATTATATGTAGCACTGTATGCGCTGCTCCACAGGTAGGCTAAATGAGTCAATGTAGCCCATGTATGATGAGGTTGAGGAGTTCATTGTACAGCCATTCTACATTATACACTCCAAACCTAATATAAACGTAATATTGAGGTGATAATGTCCGGGGGACGTTATTGTTTGTTTTTGCTGTTCTCCAAATAGCATTTTGGAGTTTTAAAATGGTGTAGAAGTACAGTAAATCAGCTTCAACTGGCGGGTATATTTCTACACACCCCACTTTGCCGTACTAACCCCCCTCACCCCTCACCCCCCCACCCCACCCCACCCCCACCCCCGAACTATTTCCTGCGGCTATTGATGGAGGTAGAGAGAAAGCAGAGAGAAGGGAAAGATGGAGATTGAGGGGGAGAGAGAAAGCGGGGGACGGAAATGGAGTGAGCGAGAGAATAACACAGGGAGGTGACGGAAGGCCTGATTCAGACGTCTCTCTGTCTCCCGGGGGGCAGTACTGAGCAGAGCACCTTTACTCTTTCATTTCCCTCCCTCTGTCTCTCTCTCTCCCTTCTGCTCCCTATACCTCACGGCGCGACAGCCGAGACACCTGAGGGGAAAAACACCTCCCCTCCAACCACACACATCACACACAGCAGAATACACACAACACACCCCACACACACCACCATCACACACCAGCATACACCCTCTCAGCATCCCTCCAGCCCCCCACCCCAGGCAGGTTCCCTCTCTGGCAGGTATATGCATGTCCCCGAACCCCCCTTCCCATACCCCATACCCCATACACCCCTCCAGCCCCCCAGGTACCCTCTCCATCAGGGTGGCTCTCAGGGGAGAGGTTAGTGTGATGGATGTGTGATTGGTAGCCCTCCCTTAGGGCCTCTCTCTCCGTCACCTCTCCACCTCTCCCTCCACCCCTCCACGCTCTGAATTAAAAGGCCGTTTGTCTCCTGCGAGTCCTCAGCTGCACAGACCAGGCCTGCAATTTCACAGCACTCAGAGAGAGGGAGGCCATTACTGGGGAGGCTGTCAGGGGAGCCATCACCACGTGGACACGCCTGAGGGGCTGCCTCTCTACCTTCCCTTGCCTTCCCTTGCTTTCCATTCCCTTCCCTTCCCTCTCACTCTCTTTCCCTTGCCTCTCTCTCCGTTCCCTCACTTGCTTTCCTTTACCGAGCCTTGTTTTGGCTTCCTGAACCCACTACTGGAGCTCTGGAGGGAGGGATGGATGGAGGGAGGGAGAGAGACTTTCAAGCCTTATACACACACCAACATAAAAATAGTCTTGCTATCACAGTAGATATAGACAGCAATATAAAACATAAACATGCCTGTCTTGACATAGCCTGCAGACTTGCCGTCTTCATAAACCTACACACAAAGCGTAGCAACTTCTTCACATTTTATTCACAAGCAGAAAATACACCCACTCTTTCCATTGAGGCACATAAAAAGCCTACCAATTTGAAAGATACAAAGAGAAATTCTATATTATGTTACACTCCCCCAGTCTCTATTTAGTATGCTCCCTTCAGTGTATTGTGTGTCTACTGCTTCACAATGTCCTGCATTTAAGTGTTTTATTTTATTATTTTAAATTAAATTGGCCTTCGGGGACAAAGATTTATTGAATTGAAATTGAAATGACATGGAGAAAAACACATCTACATAAATAAGAGAACGCATACACTGAGTGTACAAAACATTAGGAACATCTTCCTAATATTGAGTTGCATCCCCTGAACAGCCTCAGTTCTTCAGGGGGATGGGACTCTACAAGGTGTTGAAAGCGTTTCACAGGGATGCTGGCCCATGTTGACTCCAATGCAGTTTAGTGAAGTTGGTCTGGACGTCCTTTGGGTGGGTGACCATTCTTGATGCACATGGGAAACTGTCGAGCATGAAAACCCCAGCAGTGTCGGCACCTACTACCATTCCCCGTCAAAGGCACTTCAATCTTTTGTCTTGCCTATTCACTCTCTGAATGGCACACATACGCAATCCATGTCTCAACTATCTCAAAGCTTACAAATCCTTCTTTAACCCGTCTCCTCCCCTTCATCTACACTGACTGAAGTGGATTTAATCAGTGACATCAATAAGGGGTCATATCTTTCACCTGGATTCACCTGGTCGGTCTATGTCGTAGAAAGAGCAGGCGTTCTTAATGATTTGTCCACTCAGTGTTTAAGACCTGCTTAAATAGACTGAATGGAAGTCAGAAAAAAACGGATACTTGGTTTCACCATACGTCTTTTGGGCTTGTAGTGGTGACACCTTTCTTGCTGAGGAGTTCCAGCCTTCTCGAAGAGAACAGAAAGGCCTGCCCACTGCACAGTTACCTCCCAAATGACAAGCACCCTTTATAAAGATGAGCAAAAAAATACCATATAAAAGAACTGAGCCATTGAACATTCTATTTTATAGTAGTACAATTGCTCAGAGAAAAATGTTTTGTTTAGCAAGTATAATGAAACAAATCTAAGAAAGGTAGGTGTACAAATGATTGGCACCCCTGTTTTCAATACTTTGTGCACCCTCCCCTTGCGAGGATAATGGTGCTTAGCCTTTTTCTTTAATGTTTCATGAGATTGGAGAACACAGTGGGAAGGATCTTATACCATTCCTCCATACATAATCTTTCCAGATCCTTAATATCCCTCGGCCTGCGCTTATGGACTGTCCTCTTCAATTCAAACAGCAGTTTTTTAACAGGGTTCAAGTCTGGAGACTGAGATGGCTTTTGAAAAATGTTGATTTTGTGATCAATTAACAATTTATTTGTGGATTTTGATGTCTGCTTGGGGTCATTGTCTTGGTGGAAGATCCACTTATGGCCAAGTTTCAGCCTCCTGGCAAAGGCAACCAGGTTTTTGACTAAAACGTCCTGGTTCATGATGCCGTTGGCCTTAACAATGGCCCCAGGACCTGTGGAAACAAAACAGCCTCATAACATCAAAGATCCACCAAGTATGAGGTTATTTGCATACAGTGCATTCGGAAAGGTATTCAGACACCTTGACTTTTTCCACATCTTGTTAAGTTACACCCTTATTCTAAAATTATTTTTCTCATCAATCTGCTAACAATACCACAAAACAGTTTTTTTTTTAAACGTTTGAAAACAAAAATACCTTATTTACATAAGTATTTAGACCCTTTGCTATAAAAATCTAAATTGAGCTCAGGTGCATCCTGTTTCCATTGATCATCCTTGACATGTTTGTACAACTTCATTGGAATCCACCTGTGGTAAATTCAATTGATTGGACATGATTTGGAAAAGCACACACCTGTCTATATAAGGTCCCACAGTTGGCAATGCATGTCAGAGCAAAAACCAAGCCATGAGGTTGAAGGAGTTGTCCGTAGAGGTCTGAGACAGGATTGTGTCGAGGCACTGGTTGGGGAAGGGTACCAAAAAATGTCTGCAGCATTGAGGGTCCCCTCGAACACAGTGGCCACCATAATTATTAAATAGAATAAGTTCGGAACCACCAAGACTCTTCCTAGAGCTGGCCGCCCGGCCAAACTGAGCAATCGGGGGAGGAGGGCCTTGGTCAAGGAGGTGACCAAGAACCCGATGGTAACTCTGACAGAGCTCCAGAGTTTTTTCTGCAGAGAAGAATGGAAGAAACTCCCAAATACAGGTGTGCCAAGCTTGTAGCATCATACCCAAGAAGGCTTGAGGCTGTAATTGCTGCTAAAGGTGCCTCAACAAAGTACTGAGTAAAGGGTCTGAACACTTATGTAAATGTGATAGTTCCGTTTTTTGAAATAAATATAGTAATTATGGGGTATTGTGTGTACAGTAGATTGATGAGGAAAAAAACTATTTAATCAATTTTAGAATAAGGCTGTAAAGTAACAAAATTCAGGAGTCCTTCTTAACTCAGTTGTTGGAGAGGAAGGAAACCGCTCAGGGATTTCACAATGAGGCCAATGGTGATTTTAAAACAGTTACAGAGTTTAATGGCTGTGATAGGAGATAACTGAGGATGAATCATCAACATTGTAATAACTCCATAGTACTTATATTACAGAGTGAGAAGAAGAAAGCCTGTACTGTTAAAAAATATCTCTGCATGTCTGCATCATGTTATGGGTATGCTTGTCATTGGCAAGGACTAGGGAGTTTTTTAGAATAAAAAGAAATGGAATAGAGCTAAGCACAGGCAAAATCCTAGAGGAAACCTTGGTTCAGTCTGCTTTCCAACAAACACTAGGAGACAAATTCAGCTTTCAGCAGGAAAATAACCTAATACACAAGGCCAAATATACACTGGAGTTGCTTACCAAGATGATATTGAATGTTCCTGAGTAGCCTAGTTACAGTTTTGACTTAAATCGGCTTGAACCCCTATGGCAAGACTTGAAAATGGCTGTCTAGCAATGATCAACAACCAACTAGAGCTTGAATAATTGTTTTAAGAATAATGGGCAAATATTATCCAGGAGTGCAAAGCTCTTATAGACTTACCCAGAAAGCCTCACAGCTGTAATCACTGACAAATGTTTTGTTCAATTGTTGTGTAGATAGTAAAAAAAAAGATAATTAAATAAATTTGAATCACACTTTGTAACACAACAAAATGTGAAAAAAGTCAGAGGGTGTGAATACTTTCTGAAGGCACGGTATGTCGATTTTAGTTTCGTATAGATTTCTGACAAAACAGAATGCAGTTTTTCCTGCAGGTTTTCTTCCATTTTCTGCAGTGTTGCAAAACTACCATACAGAATAACTCTCTGAAAAATGTGTCGAACATAACACGTAGCACCAACGGGCATGTGGGGGGGAGGGTTCTTGAAATGTAACATCCAATCAAAATCTTGACGCAGGGAGCAATACAAAATTATCCAGGCCTCCAAGGGAGGTGTGACAGCGACTTGATTTTGGAGGTATGGCAACGACAGCCTGGATTAGAACCAAAATGATTTTCCAATTCTTTCGATCTGAACAGAACACATGTTCCGTTCCACTGTTCTGGCCAGCAAAAGAAAGTTGGGAACCGGTTCAAACCAAAACAAAGTACCATTTTATATCGTTCCTTTCTGTTCCTTTTTAAATCCCTGAAATATACACTGAAAAAATATATAAACGCTACACACAAAAAAGTTACAGTGCATATAAGGAAATCAGTCAATTTAAATAAATACATCTATGCATTTCACATGACCGGGAATACAGATATGCATCTGTTAATCCCAGATACCTTAAAAAATACCAGTCAGTATCTGGTGTGACCACCATTTGCCTCATGTAGCTTGAGACATCTCCTTTGGATAGAGTTGATCCGGCTGTTAATTGGGGCCTGTTGATCAGGCTGTTGATTGGGGCCTGTTGATCAGGCTGTTGATTGGGGCCTGTTGATCAGGCTGTTGATTGGGGCCTGTTGATCAGGCTGTTGATGTTGTCCTACTCCTCTTCAATGACTGTGCAAAGTAACTTATGCCTACGCATACCACAACCCCCACGCCACCATGGGGCACTCTGTTCACAACGTTGACATCAGCAAACCACTCGCCATCTGCCCGGTACATGTTGAAACCGAGATTCATCTGTGAATAGCACACTTCTCCAGCGTGGCAGTGGCCATCAAAGGTGAGCATTTACCCACTGAAGTCTGTGACAACGCCGACCTGCAGGTCAAGACCCTAGTAAGGACGACGAGCACGCACATGACCTTCCCTGAGATGGTTTCTGACAGTTTGTACAGAAGTTCTTCGATTGTGCAAACCCACAGTTTCAGCAGCTGTCCAGGTGGCTGGTCTCAGATGATCCCGCAGGTGAAGAAGCCGGATGTGAAGGTCCTGGGCCGGCATAGTTACACGTGGTCTGTGGTTGTTAGGCCAGTTGGACGTACTGTCAAATTCTCTAAAACGATATTGAATGCAGTTTATGGTAGAGAAATGAACATTCAATTCTCTGGCAGCAGCTCTGGTGGACATTCCTGCAGTCAGCCTGTCAATTGCACGCTCCCTCAAAAACGTTAGAGATCTGTGGCATTGTGTTCTGTGACAAAACTGCACATTTTAGAGTGGCCTTTTATTACCCCCCCCCCCCCCCCGCACAAGGTGCAAATATGTAACGATCATGCTGTTTAATCAGCTTCTTGATATGCCACACCTGTCAGGTTGATGGATTATCTTGGCAAAGAAGAAATAACAGGGATGTAAACAAATTTGCGCTTTTTGTGGGAATGGAAAGTGTCTGGGATCGTTTATTTCAGCTCATGAAACATGGCACCAACACTTTAAACTTTGTATTTATATTTTTGTTCAGCTGTAAAAAAAAGTATTTTTTAAAGTACATGAAAATGGCAGAACTTAGAATGCTAAACTTGTGTGGACATGGTTCATGCAAAAGAACAAGACACTGGTAAAGTAACAAAATATTGACTGCAACATTAAACAAATCTTTATTGAAATGACATGCCATCCTCAGAGTAAAGTGAAAACCAGGTGACGACCACCCAATCAGTAATCAGTTTATTTGATTGATTACTTTGAATACGCAGCATTTAGCCCAAAGTATATAAACATTTATTATCCACAGATAACTACACACATATAAACACTCACTCACACTCTCTGCAGATATTTGCACAAGTCTAAATAAATGTATGCATCCATAATATGAAAGCACTGGGACAAATGAATGATGTCTCGCCAGGAAGGAGCATCAGGGTAAACACATACACCTGGGGGAAACTCATCACACACACACCTGGGGGAAACTCATCACACACACACCTGGGGGAAACTCATCACACACACACCTGGGGGAATCTCACACACACACACACCTGGGGGAAACTCATCACACATACACCTGGGGGAAACTCATCACACACACACCTGGGGGAATCTCACACACACACACCTGGGGGAAACTCATCACACACACACCTGGGGGAAACGCATCACACATACACCTGGGGGAAACGCATCACACACACACCTGGGGGAATCTCACACACACACACACACACACACACACACACACACACACACACACACACACACACACACACACACACACACACACACACACACACACACACCTGGGGGAATCTCACACACACACACACACACACCTGGGGGAAACTCATCACACACACACCTGGGGGAAACTCATCACACACACACACACACCTGGGGGAATCTCACACACACACACCTGGGGGAAACTCACACACACACCTGGGGGAAACTCATCACACACACACCTGGGGGGGATCTCACACACACACACCTGGGGGAAACTCATCACACACACACCTGGGGGAAACTCATCACACACACACCTGGGGGAAACTCATCACACACACACCTGGGGGGGATCTCACACACACACACCTGGGGGAAACTCATCACACACACACCTGGGGGAAACTCATCACACACACACCTGGGGGAAAATCACACACACACCTGGGGGAATCTCACACACACACACCTGGGGGAATCTCACACACACAGACACCTGGGGGAATCTCACATACATACACCTGGGGGAATCTCATCGCACACACGCCTGGGGGAATCTCATCACACACACGCCTGGGGGAATCTCATCACACACACGCCTGGGGGAATCTCACACACACGCCTGGGGGAATCTCACACACACGCCTGGGGGAATCTCTCACACACGCCTGGGGGAATCTCTCACACACACGCCTGGGGGAATCTCATCACACACACGCCTGGGGGAATCTCACCACACACACGCCTGGGGGAATCTCATCACACACACGCCTGGGGGAATCTCATCGCACACACACCTGGGGGAATCACACACACCTGGGGGAATCTCATCGCACACACGCCTGGGGGAATCTCATCGCACACACGCCTGGGGGAATTTCATCACACACACACACACCTGGGGGAAACTCATCACACACACACCTGGGGGAATCTCACACACACACACACCTGGGGGAAACTCATCACACACACACACACCTGGGGGAATCTTACACACACACACCTGGGGGAATCTCACACACACACACACACCTGGGGGAATCTCACATACATACACCTGGGGGAACCTCATCGTACACACGCCTGGGGGAATCTCATCACACACACGCCTGGGGGAATCTCATCACACACACGCCTGGGGGAATCTCATCACACACACGCCTGGGGGAATCTCTCACACACGCCTGGGGGAATCTCACACACACGCCTGGGGGAATCTCTCACACACACGCCTGGGGGAATCTCTCACACACACGCCTGGGGGAATCTCATCACACACACGCCTGGGGGAATCTCATCACACACACGCCTGGGGGAATCTCATCGCACACACACCTGGGGGAATCTCACACACACACACACCTGGGGGAATCTCTCACACACACGCCTGGGGGAACCTCATCACACACACGCCTGGGGGAATCTCATCGCACACACACCTGGGGGAATCTCAAACACACACACACCTGGGGGAATCTCATCGCACACACGCCTGGGGGAATCTCATCGCACACACGCCTGGGGGAATCTCATCACACACACAACAGGGGGAATCTCACACACACTTCTGGGGGAATCTCATCGCACACACGCCTGGGGGAATCTCATCGCACACACACCTGGGGGAAACTCATCACACACACACCTGGGGGAAACTCATCACACACACACCTGGGGGAATCTCACACACACACACCTGGGGGAAACTCATCACACATACACCTGGGGGAAACTCATCACACACACACCTGGGGGAATCTCACACACACACACACCTGGGGGAAACTCATCACACACACACCTGGGGGAAACGCATCACACATACACCTGGGGGAAACGCATCACACACACACCTGGGGGAATCTCACACACACACACACACACACACACACACACACACACACACACACACACACACACACACACACACACACACACACACACACACACACACACACACACAAACACACACACACACACACACACACACACACACACACACACACACACACACAAACACACACACACACCTGGGGGAATCTCACACACACACACACACACACCTGGGGGAAACTCATCACACACACACCTGGGGGAAACTCATCACACACACACCTGAGAGAAACTCATCACACAAATACCTGTGGGAAACTCATCACACACACACCTGGGGGAAACTCATCACACACACACACCTGGGGGAATCTCACACACACACACCTGGGGGAAACTCACACACACACCTGGGGGAAACTCATCACACACACACCTGGGGGGGATCTCACACACACACACCTGGGGGAAACTCATCACACACACACCTGGGGGAAACTCATCACACACACACCTGGGGGAAACTCATCACACACACACCTGGGGGGGATCTCACACACACACACCTGGGGGAAACTCATCACACACACACCTGGGGGAAACTCATCACACACACACCTGGGGGAAACTCACACACACACACCTGGGGGAATCTCACACACACACACCTGGGGGAATCTCACACACACAGACACCTGGGGGAATCTCACATACATACACCTGGGGGAACCTCATCGTACACACGCTTGGGGGAATCTCATCGCACACACGCCTGGGGGAATCTCATCGCACACACGCCTGGGGGAATCTCATCACACACACGCCTGGGGGAATCTCACACACACGCCTGGGGGAATCTCACACACACGCCTGGGGGAATCTCTCACACATACGCCTGGGGGAATCTCTCACACACACGCCTGGGGGAATCTCATCACACACACGCCTGGGGGAATCTCACCACACACACGCCTGGGGGAATCTCATCACACACACGCCTGGGGGAATCTCATCGCACACACACCTGGGGGAATCACACACACCTGGGGGAATCTCATCGCACACACGCCTGGGGGAATCTCATCGCACACACGCCTGGGGGAATTTCATCACACACACACACACCTGGGGGAAACTCATCACACACACACCTGGGGGAATCTCACACACATACACACCTGGGGGAAACTCATCACACACACACACGCCTGGGGGAATCTCACACACACACACCTGGGGGAATCTCACACACACACACACACCTGGGGGAATCTCACATACATACACCTGGGGGAACCTCATCGTACACACGCCTGGGGGAATCTCATCACACACACGCCTGGGGGAATCTCATCACACACACGCCTGGGGGAATCTCACACACACGCCTGGGGGAATCTCACACACACGCCTGGGGGAATCTCACACACACGCCTGGGGGAATCTCTCACACACACGCCTGGGGGAATCTCTCACACACACGCCTGGGGGAATCTCATCACACACACGCCTGGGGGAATCTCATCACACACACACCTGGGGGAATCTCACATACATACACCTGGGGGAATCTCATCGCACACACGCCTGGGGGAATCTCATCACACACACGCCTGGGGGAATCTCATCACACACACGCCTGGGGGAATCTCACACACACGCCTGGGGGAATCTCACACACACGCCTGGGGGAATCTCTCACACACGCCTGGGGGAATCTCTCACACACACGCCTGGGGGAATCTCATCACACACACGCCTGGGGGAATCTCACCACACACACGCCTGGGGGAATCTCATCACACACACGCCTGGGGGAATCTCATCGCACACACACCTGGGGGAATCACACACACCTGGGGGAATCTCATCGCACACACGCCTGGGGGAATCTCATCGCACACACGCCTGGGGGAATTTCATCACACACACACACACCTGGGGGAAACTCATCACACACACACCTGGGGGAATCTCACACACACACACACCTGGGGGAAACTCATCACACACACACACACCTGGGGGAATCTTACACACACACACCTGGGGGAATCTCACACACACACACACACCTGGGGGAATCTCACATACATACACCTGGGGGAACCTCATCGTACACACGCCTGGGGGAATCTCATCACACACACGCCTGGGGGAATCTCATCACACACACGCCTGGGGGAATCTCATCACACACACGCCTGGGGGAATCTCTCACACACGCCTGGGGGAATCTCACACACACGCCTGGGGGAATCTCTCACACACACGCCTGGGGGAATCTCTCACACACACGCCTGGGGGAATCTCATCACACACACGCCTGGGGGAATCTCATCACACACACGCCTGGGGGAATCTCATCGCACACACACCTGGGGGAATCTCACACACACACACACCTGGGGGAATCTCTCACACACACGCCTGGGGGAACCTCATCACACACACGCCTGGGGGAATCTCATCGCACACACACCTGGGGGAATCTCAAACACACACACACCTGGGGGAATCTCATCGCACACACGCCTGGGGGAATCTCATCACACACACAACAGGGGGAATCTCACACACACTTCTGGGGGAATCTCATCGCACACACGCCTGGGGGAATCTCATCGCACACACACCTGGGGGAAACTCATCACACACACACCTGGGGGAAACTCATCACACACACACCTGGGGGAATCTCACACACACACACCTGGGGGAAACTCATCACACATACACCTGGGGGAAACTCATCACACACACACCTGGGGGAATCTCACACACACACACACCTGGGGGAAACTCATCACACACACACCTGGGGGAAACGCATCACACATACACCTGGGGGAAACGCATCACACACACACCTGGGGGAATCTCACACACACACACACACACACACACACACACACACACACACACACACACACACACACACACACACACACACACACACACACACACACACACACACACACACACACACACACACACACACACACAAACACACACACACACCTGGGGGAATCTCACACACACACACACACACACCTGGGGGAAACTCATCACACACACACCTGGGGGAAACTCATCACACACACACCTGAGAGAAACTCATCACACAAATACCTGTGGGAAACTCATCACACACACACCTGGGGGAAACTCATCACACACACACACCTGGGGGAATCTCACACACACACACCTGGGGGAAACTCACACACACACCTGGGGGAAACTCATCACACACACACCTGGGGGGGATCTCACACACACACACCTGGGGGAAACTCATCACACACACACCTGGGGGAAACTCATCACACACACACCTGGGGGAAACTCATCACACACACACCTGGGGGGGATCTCACACACACACACCTGGGGGAAACTCATCACACACACACCTGGGGGAAACTCATCACACACACACCTGGGGGAAACTCACACACACACACCTGGGGGAATCTCACACACACACACCTGGGGGAATCTCACACACACAGACACCTGGGGGAATCTCACATACATACACCTGGGGGAACCTCATCGTACACACGCTTGGGGGAATCTCATCGCACACACGCCTGGGGGAATCTCATCGCACACACGCCTGGGGGAATCTCATCACACACACGCCTGGGGGAATCTCACACACACGCCTGGGGGAATCTCACACACACGCCTGGGGGAATCTCTCACACATACGCCTGGGGGAATCTCTCACACACACGCCTGGGGGAATCTCATCACACACACGCCTGGGGGAATCTCACCACACACACGCCTGGGGGAATCTCATCACACACACGCCTGGGGGAATCTCATCGCACACACACCTGGGGGAATCACACACACCTGGGGGAATCTCATCGCACACACGCCTGGGGGAATCTCATCGCACACACGCCTGGGGGAATTTCATCACACACACACACACACCTGGGGGAAACTCATCACACACACACCTGGGGGAATCTCACACACATACACACCTGGGGGAAACTCATCACACACACACACGCCTGGGGGAATCTCACACACACACACCTGGGGGAATCTCACACACACACACACACCTGGGGGAATCTCACATACATACACCTGGGGGAACCTCATCGTACACACGCCTGGGGGAATCTCATCACACACACGCCTGGGGGAATCTCATCACACACACGCCTGGGGGAATCTCACACACACGCCTGGGGGAATCTCACACACACGCCTGGGGGAATCTCACACACACGCCTGGGGGAATCTCTCACACACACGCCTGGGGGAATCTCTCACACACACGCCTGGGGGAATCTCATCACACACACGCCTGGGGGAATCTCATCACACACACACCTGGGGGAATCTCACACACACACACACACCTGGGGGAATCTCATCGCACACACGCCTGGGGGAATCTCATCGCACACACGCCTGGGGGAATCTCATCACACACACAACAGGGGGAATCTCACACACACGTCTGGGGGAATCTCATCGCACACACGCCTGGGGGAATCTCATCGCACACACGCCTGGGGGAATCTCATCACACACACGCAGATACTCAAACATTAGGACACACACACATACAGTATATACATGTCGATATGCACGCACACACAATCACACGTTGACATGCATACAGGAGCACGCACAGAACAGGAGTTCAGTTGAGTCAGTTGTACTTGAGCCATGTGAGTCGTGATAGCTTTGCTTTACTGTTACAGGCGAAGGGAACAAGGCTAAACAATCTTGCCTATCACACGTTTCGTATGTCCTAGTTCACTAACAATCAGTAACCATGTTATTGTGATAGATCACTTGTTCTCAATAACGTACCTGGCGGCCAAATAAAGATTTGAAAAGAAACACAATCCTCGCCATTCCACCTCAGTAATACCTGGGAGATGCAGAGGGATGAAATAAGAAGAAAAGAAAAAGAAAAGTGGCTGAGATGGAGGTGTGAGGAAGAGCGCGAGTGGATGTCACCCTGCAAGGCTCAGCGTTTCCGCCCCTGTTATTGACCCCTAATGAGGGATATCACCTCCCGCCACCGGCCCATACTAATGAGCTAATGAGCGGGGGTGTGCGCCGCACCTCTGCCCTCACCTACTCCATTAATCAGGCTGGGGTCACAGACAGCAGCCACCACACAACCTCCCCCATCTGGTGGTGCTAATGGAATGACCGAGGGATGGAAGGTGCTTTTAGTTAAAGAGCTCTGTCGTGGTTAGTGTGGGGAGGTGAGGAGAGGGGAGGAGAAGAGAGGAGAGGGGAGAGTAAATGAAGAGAAGACAGAAGAGCGTCGAGAGAGGAAAGCAGAGAAAAAGAAAGAAGATGGGAGGAGACAACCATGTTGCTGAAAAACAGATAAAACAGAAACGATGAGGAAAGTAAGCCTCCCTCCTTTATGACGGGGTGTGTTCTGAGTGTGTCCGGGTGACCTTTGACCTCACAGTGACCCTGTAGAGAGGGGTCAGGCTTCAGCTGGCTATCTATAGCTGCACGTTGGGACCATGACAGGCATGTATATAGGCAGGCAGAATGAAGGACAGTGGCACCACCATCCATCTCCCAGAGAGAGAGAGAGGGAGGGACAGAGCGAGAGCGAGAGAGAGGGCGGGGAGGGGAATAAGAGAAAGAGAGGAGGGAGAGAGAGAAAAATGTGTGTAGGTGTGTGTGGGGTTTGAAAGAGATTTTCGTTAGGTGAGAGAGGACGTGTGTGTGAAAGAAAGAAAGCGACAGACAGGAGATAGAGAAATAAATAAGGATAGAGGTCGATTGTCTCTTTCTCATGATGTACATGTTTTCATCAGGTCTGTAACATGAATCTAGTTCATTATCGTCCTGCGGTAGTCTCCACCAACAGAGCTGAAACACCTCTAACCAGTGTTCACAAAACCCTACTACAAGCCAAAATCTCATCGTAATATTTTCTAATTCACCTCAGCAACACCAACCTCAGAGGATCAGACAAGCCTCACACTTCCAGAGAGAGAGAATTGGGGAGGAAAGTAGACGGTCGGGGGGCAGGGTGTGTGTGTGTATGTATGTGTGTTTGTATGGGTGTGTGTGTGCATGTGGGTGGGTGGTGGGATGCCGAATCCCAAACCAGAGAGTGAATAATCTTGGTTGCGTATGTGCTCCAGCGTCCTCTGCTCCCCTGGCTAACCGGTCCGGCAGCCACTTGAATTAGCAGCCGAGGATTATGGGAGAGAGGCTCATTAATCTGAGGGACAAACAGCAGCCAGTGTGAATATTTGCACCCAGAAATTGAAAAGATTAAGTCCTATTTGACAATGACTGGCAGGATCGCCATGAAGACAGAGGCTACTGTTCAATATTCATATCCTGGCCGTGAGGCTGTTTGTGTGACGTGTGTGTGTGTGTATGTGGAGTTTGTGTGGAGTGTTTGAGTGTGTGCTTGTGTGGGGTCTGTGTGTGTGTCAGTAGGTGTGAGGTGGGTGGGGGAAAGGTGGTGTCTGGAAAATATGGGGGTGGACATTTGACGGATAAGATAACCCCCTTTCCCATATAGGGCAGCCACCTCTCTCTCTCTCTCTCTCTCTCTCTCTCTCTCTCTCTCTCTCTCTCTCTCTCTCTCTCTCTCTCTCTCTCTCTCTCTCTCTCTCTCTCTCTCTCTCTCTCTCTCTCTCTCTCTCTCTCTCTCTCTCTCTCTCTCTCTCTCTCTCTCTCTCTCTCTCTCTCTCTCTCTCTCTCTCAAAATGTGGATATTTGTTCATTTTCTGAGAAAGCTACTAGTGATTGGCCAACTGAAAGGACTGAAGCAATTTGGCCATTCCCAGCAACTTCACCTCCTGTTAAGATGAAATCCCACACAAACAAACAAACAAACTCACCGACTTCTCCGCACACAACACACAGCAGTCCAAAATCTGTTACTTTGAGCACATATCACAGCCGAGTCGAATAGGGACAGGCTTCTGGGGTGGGCACACACACACACACACACACACACACACACACACACACATACACACACACACACACACACACACACACACACACACACACACACACACACACACACACACACACACACACACAGACACACACACACACACACACACACACACACACACACACACACACACACACACACACACACACACACCAGAGCATAGTCAGGCTGGTGCGGCTCTGATGTCCTGTGTTTGTGTCTGTCGTGTCGGCCTTGCAGGAGATTCCCTCATTCTGAACACTCAGCAAATACAACTGCTATTCCTCTGTTCCACGGCAGAGGAGGCTCGCCTCGCCTCGCCTCGCCCGACACACACACACATACACACACTCTCTCTCTCTCTCTCTACTCTGCAGGAGAGGAAGTTTGTCTCGCCAGACTTGACAAAGCTACTTACCCACCTCAGGGCCGGCCTCCCCTCTCCCCTCATCCTAGTCGCGTCAGACGCCATTACAAACGTTTTCCCTTCTGCAGGAGATCAATATGTTTGGAAGCGGACAAACAGCCCTCCTTCGCCAGCCAGACACTTCCCGTTTAGCAGGCGACCGCTGGGAGAGCTGACAGCAGATGTACACAGCAGAATCAACAGCTAGCAGCAGCTAGACATTCACCAGAGTCAACACTAGACACTGTACCAGAATCAACAGCACAGATACAGGGCTGAGAAAGAAGGAAAACAAAACCAGAATCCGCTAGCGCTGCATCCACAGTCAACACTAGAATACCAGAATCAACACTAGAATACCAGAATCAACACTAGAATACCAGAATCAACACTAGAATACCAGAATCAACACTAGAATACCAGAATCAACACTAGAATACCATAATCAACACTAGAATACCAGAATCAACACTAGAATACCAGAATCAACACTAGAATACCAGAATCAACACAATACCAGAATCAACACTAGAATACCAGAATCAACACTAGAATACCAGAATCAACACAATACCAGAATCAACACTAGAATACCAGAATCAACACTAGAATACCAGAATCAACACTAGAATACCAGAATCAGCACTAGAATACCAGAATCAACACTAGAATACCAGAATCAACACTAGAATACCAGAATCAACACAATACCAGAATCAACACAATACCAGAATCAACACTAGAATACCAGAATCAGCACTAGAATACCAGAATCAACACAATACCAGAATCAACACTAGAATACCAGAATCAACACTAGAATATCAGAATCAACACAATACCAGAATCAACACTAGAATACCAGAATCAACACAATACCAGAATCAACACTAGAATACCAGAATCAACACAATACCAGAATCAACACTAGAATACCAGAATCAACACAATACCAGAATCAACACTAGAATACCAGAATCAACACTAGAATATCAGAATCAACACAATACCAGAATCAACACTAGAATACCAGAATCAACACAATACCAGAATCAACACTAGAATACCAGAATCAACACAATACCAGAATCAACACTAGAATACCAGAATCAACACAATACCAGAATCAACACTAGAATACCAGAATCAACACTAGAATACCATAATCAACACTAGAATACCAGAATCAACACTAGAATACCAGAATCAACACAATACCAGAATCAACACTAGAATACCAGAATCAACACTAGAATACCAGAATCAACACTAGAATACCAGAATCAACACTAGAATACCAGAATCAACACTAGAATACCAGAATCAACACAATACCAGAATCAACACAATACCAGAATCAACACAATACCAGAATCAACACAATACCAGAATCAACACTAGAATACCAGAATCAACACTAGAATACCAGAATCAACACTAGAATACCAGAATCAACACTAGAATACCAGAATCAACACTAGAATACCAGAATCAACACAATACCAGAATCAACACTAGAATACCAGAATCAACACTAGAATACCAGAATCAACACTAGAATACCAGAATCAACACTAGAATACCAGAATCAACACTAGAATACCAGAATCAACACTAGAATACCAGAATCAACACTAGAATATCAGAATCAACACAATACCAGAATCAACACTAGAATACCAGAATCAACACAATACCAGAATCAACACTAGAATACCAGAATCAACACTAGAATACCAGAATCAACACAATACCAGAATCAACACTAGAATACCAGAATCAACACTAGAATACCAGAATCAACACTAGAATATCAGAATCAACACAATACCAGAATCAACACTAGAATACCAGAATCAACACTAGAATACCAGAATCAACACAATACCAGAATCAACACTAGAATACCAGAATCAACACAATACCAGAATCAACACTAGAATACCAGAATCAACACAATACCAGAATCAACACAATATAAGAATCAACACTAGAATACCAGAATCAACACAATACCAGAATCAACACTAGAATACCAGAATCAACACTAGAATACCAGAATCAACACTAGAATACCAGAATCAACACTAGAATACCAGAATCAACACTAGAATACCAGAATCAACACTAGAATACCAGAATCAACACAATCCCAGAATCAACACAATACCAGAATCAACACTAGAATACCAGAATCAACACAATACCAGAATCAACACTAGAATACCAGAATCAACACTAGAATACCAGAATCAACACTAGAATACCAGAATCAACACTAGAATACCAGAATCAACACTAGAATACCATAATCAACACAATACCAGAATCAACACTAGAATACCAGAATCAACACAATACCAGAATCAACACAATACCAGAATCAACACTAGAATACCAGAATCAACACTAGAATACCAGAATCAACACTAGAATACCAGAATCAGCACTAGAATACCAGAATCAACACAATACCAGAATCAACACAATACCAGAATCAACACTAGAATACCAGAATCAACACAATCCCAGAATCAACACTAGAATACCAGAATCAACACAATACCAGAATCAACACTAGAATACCAGAATCAACACTAGAATACCAGAATCAACACTAGAATACCAGAATCAACACTAGAATACCAGAATCAACACTAGAATACCAGAATCAACACTAGAATACCAGAATCAACACTAGAATACCAGAATCAACACTAGAATACCAGAATCAATACAAGAATACCAGAATCAACACAATACCAGAATCAACACAATACCAGAATCAACACAATACCAGAATCAACACAATACCAGAATCAACACTAGAATACCAGAATCAACACAATACCAGAATCAACACTAGAATACCAGAATCAACACTAGAATACCAGAATCAACACTAGAATACCAGAATCAACACTAGAATACCATAATCAACACAATACCAGAATCAACACTAGAATACCAGAATCAACACAATACCAGAATCAACACAATACCAGAATCAACACAATACCAGAATCAACACTAGAATACCAGAATCAACACTAGAATACCAGAATCAACACTAGAATACCAGAATCAACACTAGAATACCAGAATCAACACAATACCAGAATCAACACAATACCAGAATCAACACTAGAATACCAGAATCAACACTAGAATACCAGAATCAACACAATCCCAGAATCAACACTAGAATACCAGAATCAACACAATACCAGAATCAACACTAGAATACCAGAATCAACACTAGAATACCAGAATCAACACTAGAATACCAGAATCAACACTAGAATACCAGAATCAACACTAGAATACCAGAATCAACACAAGAATACCAGAATCAACACAATACCAGAATCAACACAATACCAGAATCAACACAATACCAGAATCAACACAATACCAGAATCAACACAATGGCCAAGATCTCCAGTACAACAGGTCAGAATCTAGAGCAAACAATCATCACACAACAAAATCCACAGTGCAGCTAGTGGAATATGATGTACACAGGGGCAAGGAATCAACTCAAGTCCGGAATTATTAACATTACAGCTACAGTATGCACAACAGGCCACAATTAACACCAGTATCTAACAATAGACACAACCCCAAAACAAGACTATAATCAAAATGTATAGGGATAAAGAATTGCCATCAAGCCAGATCAAGTCATGATACAAGCCAGAATTGAATCAAAGATCAAATCAAAAACCTGTCCTAATTCCCACCAGACCTAACAAATGTCTGTCTCCTCTGCGCACAGCACCTCCAGAACCAGACTAAACACACAATCTAGGCTGCTGCAGACTAAACCAATAGAATTATATACGTTCACACGCACGCATTTTAATGTGGTGGTCCTAAAGGGGCGATCCTCCAGTCTATAGGGTGTACTTTCATGTGTGTCTGCTATTCTGCGTGTTTCAATATGTTTGTCTGCGGTTCTGTGTGCCTGTTTGTGTGTGTATGTATGTGTCTGTATTTGTGTGTGAGTCTCTGTGTGTGTGTGTGTCTGTGTGTGTGTTACTGTGTGTGTGTGTGTGTGTGTGTGTGTGTGTGTGTGTGTGTGTGTGTGTGTGTGTGTGTGTGTGTGTGTGTGTGTGTGAGCAATTTCTCTGTGTGCGTCTGTGTTTTTGCATGTGTTTGTGTTTCTGTGTGCGTCTCTGTGTGTGCATTTCTGTGTGTGCGTTTCTGCGTGTGTTTGTGCGTTGGTGGTGGGTCAGTGTATTAAAGGCCTCTGTTCCATGGAGATAACAGGGGAGTGTTATCTGTGTATCGAAGGCCGGGGTCCTGGAGGGTGAGGGAGCAGAGGGGGAGAGAGGAATGAATTCTCCCGACTGCTCTCTGAATATTACAGGATTACACACTGCACCTTCAGACATGCCATAGCTCAGCCTGTCTGTCTCCGCCTCCCGGTTATGTGCACCGCCGTAGATTAGTGAGATAGAATTGATAATTTCACCTGGAATAAACTGAGTGGAAGTGAGCGTGCATGGGAGCCATTGTTAACCATCAGTTGCTTAGTGAATTAACGAATTCATTATTTTTATGTTTTGTGTGTGTGTGTGCGTGCGTGCGTGTGGGTGTGTGGGCGTGCGTGTGTGTGTGCGCGCTTGTGCGTGCGTGTCTACACGAGTGCACTCACACCCGCAAGGTTCATTTGGGAAAAATCTAACATGATCAATTTCAAGGAAATACAAATAAACTTGCAATGGAGATTACTCTTCTAGATGCATAACGTGATATATTAGGCTGTGTTCAGTTCAGAGCCAGGCCTCTGGATCTGATGGGGGACAGCAACGCAGTGTGGGATCTGTCCTCCCTCCATCATTTCCCTCCCTCCCTCTCTCGGTCCGTTCCTCTCCAGCATTCAGCGAATTATTCTTTTTTTCAGATGCAAAGCAGTCTCAGAAAGTGAGATGATGATTTCTTCATGGCTGCTTAGAGGAGGGGAGAGGAGGAGAGGAGGAGAGGAGGGGAGGTGGAGAGGAGGAGAGGAGGAGAGAAAGAAAGCCTTGGTAAGAAAAAAGGAGTGAGCAAGAGAAGAGAGAATGAAAGAAAGAGGTGACTTTCTCTTTCGGGCAGACGAGGGTCTTTGAAGTTTGGGGGCGAGATGGGGTCTCGAGTCTTGGAGTTGGGGAGGGGATGATGAAAAAAGCGAGGGAAGATCATATTAACGAGATGGCCTCTAAAGACGAATTAAATGGTGGGAGAAAAGAAACACGATCAGAGCTAGCCCTACTTATAGACTCCTCACAGAATACCTCTTTACACCACCCTCCTTCCCTTCGCCCGCGAGCGGCTCCAAAGAACAAATTCCTTGGCTAGGCTTTTTAAAGGGGACTTGGAGTGTGTGTGTGTGATTGTGTGTGTCTGATTATGTGTGTGTGTAAATGTGTGTGTGGGAGGTTCACCGGTCCTATAGATGCAAACCTCAGCCCTTCAATGAAGAGGTCAGGGACTTACAGGGTGTTGAGGGGTCAGAAGTGGCGAGGGATTACAACGTGACCCTAAGCCCCCCGGATCCCCCTCTTTTCACTCCTTTATCCCTGTTTGTTGTTTTGTGGCGGCGCAGACGAGAGGGAAGAAAAGGCGACGGTGGGGGAATTAGTGTAAAGCTCAGGAGATGAATGGACGTCTCATTCGCACCTCTTGTTGGCTGTTTCTCAGCTCCCCCAAAATAGCTCTCCCATTCCTTGTCTCTGTGAAAGCGTGTTAGGCTTGTTCTGTGGGGACAAAAGGAGACTCCCCTCCTGGCTTTTCATGCTCCCACCAGAGCAACAAGAGGATTTGGCCCTGCGGAGCTACAGCCCTGAGCCACCACCACTTTTTTGATTGGGCTTTGAGAGAGAGAGAGAGAGAGAGAGAGAGAGAGAGAGAGAGAGAGAGAGAGAGAGAGAGAGAGAGAGAGAGAGAGAGAGAGAAAGAGAGAAAGAGAGAGGGGAGACCTGTTTCTCTTTGTTGATTAATCAAGTGATTCCAGTTCTCTCAATAACACACCGCTCTATCTTCGTGTCTCTGACACACTCTTTCGATCCTTTGAAATGACAAGCAGGTTTCTCCTTACTTTGACCTGATTTAAGTTACATTTATGCACCTGCACCTGGTTACAACTACAGTATAAGAGAGCCTATAGGATACAGCGTCACATAGGAAAACATTACTTTTAACTGACTACAGTAGTGTCATAAGTGCAATCTGTACACCTCCCACACTGTACCTCATAGTCTCTCTAAAAGTCAGAGTAGGTGCATCTGAAGCAGGAAAATATCTTTGTCTTATCAGATGTCGAGTTTCATGTCTGTGAGGGTGGTTTCAGAGAGGAGTGTGGCTGAGAGATAGTAAAATACATACAGATGGTAAAACACAAGAGAGAGAGAAAGAAATAAAGAAGGAAGGAAGAGAGAGAGAGAGACAGAGAGAGAATAGAGAGAGAGGTATAAGAGAAAGGGAAAGGGAGATTGAGAGGGGGAGATAAACAAAAAAAGAAGGGGTGGCTTGCAACAATAAATCAAGTTCCAGACTAATCTATTTAGCATGCTCTCACCATTATCCTGTCAGTGAAACATCTAATTAATTAACTGATTCGACAATGAAGAGGTTTTGAATGAGCCCATTTAGGTAATTACTACAGAGGAGCCGATCGGGACAGTCATTTACCAGAGAGACAGAGAGGTCCACCGCTGGCAGCTGCCCTTCACTATCACCCGACGCTTTTAGACAGTCAATAGTGACAAATTATTCTGACAAAATCATGAAGCCTCGCTAGCTGTCATTTTTTTCTGGTCCGTGTTTGCGTAGGTGTGTATGTGTGTAGGTGTGTATGTGTGTAGGTTTGTATTTGTGAAGGTGTGTATGTTTGTACGTGTGTAGGTGTGGAGCAGTGGAGGCTCCTCAGAGGGGGAAGGGAAGAACCATCCACCTCAGTGAAAAGTTATAATTTTTAGATAAAACTATATTCACATCACACCAAAGAATTTATTAAAACACACTGTTTTGCTATGAAGGTCTACAGTAGCCTCAACAGCACTCTGTAGGGTAGCACCATGGTGTAGCCAGAGAACAGCTCGTTTCTGTCCTCCTCTGTGTACATTGACTTCAATACAAAACCTAGGAGGCTCATGGTTCTCACCCCCTTCCATAGACTTACAAAGTAATTATGTAAACTTCCGGAGGACGTCCTCCAACCTATCAGAGCTCTTGCAGCATGAACTGACATGTTGTCTAACCAATCAAGGATCAGAGAATTAATATTGTACTGAAAGCCCTAAACTACAGCTAGCTATCACTACAGAGTGCATAAAATGTGGTGAGTAGTTGACACAAAGACAGAGAAAAACAATAGTTCAACAGTTTAGAACAAGAGAGAGAGCTAGCTATATTTCTTGTTGTATATTTCTTGTTTTTCACTTTCACTTACTTAGCTAGCAAATGCAGCTATCTAGTTTAGCCTACTCAAACAACCATCTCAAACAGACAGGGATGCTATGTTATCTAGCTGGCTATGGCTATCCAACACTAGAACTCTTCCAAGTCAAGGCAAGCTTTTAGTTTTATTAATTTATTGCCACCGGGGCCTACCTGGGTAACTGCTAAACTGCTTGCTTACTGTACACTGTACTGCATGATTGTAGCGGGTTTACTAATGCGTTAGTTCTAGTAGCTATGTTGACTAGCTATGACATTAGCTAATATAGTGACAATGATGTAGGCTGTATGTAGCGGTTTGCGGTTATGATATGAAGGTTTGGTTTGGAAAGGTTCTCTCGCCTGGTCACAGACAGCTGATGTGTTGTGCACTAAAGTCCACAAGCGAAGGGAAATGGTGAAAGGAGGAGAGCTCGTAGATGCAAAAAGGAATAAAATGAGCAAAGGGATCATGTTGTTTGTATGTGGCTGCTATGAATGCGAACTGTGTTTTTCAACTCTTAATGATCAGCTATGAAAAGCCAACTGAAAATTATTCATGATTATTATTTGACCATGCTTGTCACTTATGAACATTTTTGAACATCTTGGCATAGTTCTGTTATAATCTCCACCCGGCACAGCCAGAAGAGGACTGGCCACCCCTCATAGCCTGGTTCCTCTCTAGGTTTCTTCCTAGGTTTTGGCCTTTCTAGGGAGTTTTTCCTAGCCACCGTGCTTCTACACCTGCATTCTAGCTGTTTGGGGTTTTAGGCTGGGTTTCTGTACAGCACTTCGAGATATTATCTGATGTACGAAGGGCTATATAAAATAAAATTGATTGATTGATTGATTGTTTGCGTGTGATCAGGAATGTGTGCATTAATTCCGCCGATTCTGTTGAAAAAGTTTCTTAAATGGAAGCAAACGGGGATAAACATAACTGAATGTAGAAACTCGTTTGCATTTGTTGCACGAATTATTACGCCCTAGATCAGCTAGATGCAGGCAAGAGTGTGCAAGGTGGTATTAAATGTGTCACTGTCTGTCACCTTGATTACTAAAAATTTCCTCTTGGCCTGTTTTAAACGGTAATTCATAGGCTAGGCTGTAGCAACCTCATGACAGGTATAGGGAAATTTTGAGTATCACGTAGTAGCCTAAACCTATCAATGTTACATTGAGCTGGGTAAATGGAATATGAATGACAGCCATCCAATATGCTGTAATAGAAATAAGGCCGTGCTCATGAAAAATATTGTCCTCCCATCTTAAACGGCACCGACCGCCACTGGTGTGGCTATCCTACTGTTGGCCCACTTGACAGTCGTCTAGCTGCCTGGCATGGTAAACGTTTTAATTACGTGGTAATAACCTAATAATCACTCTTTTGTTTCTTGGGGATTAAAACAAACACCATTAAGATGCCAGGTTGGAGTCGATTGTGTTCAGTTCTTTGAAATAAGGACCAAGAACACTCCATTGTAGCTCTATGGTTTGCAGGGCCTGTTCTAGCCTTTTGGGGGTCCTAAGCGAGATTTGAATGTGGGGCACCCCACCTTGTGGGGAGGAAAAATTGTGGCCACCCTCTTGACAGCATAGAGAATTTAAGTTTTAAAGTTAATTTCCTGCAATTCTACACATTTTTGCCAAGGAGCGGAGAGACATTTTTGCAATTTTAAAGATAATTTCCTGAAATTCTACACATTTTGTATTGATTTATGCCGTGCTAATATGATCTGAGTGAGAATGACTGACAAAATCAATGGGAGCCCCCTGGAGGTCTGGGCCCCTGGGCACGTGTCCTGCGTGGCCAGTCAGCATTCGGCCATGATTACAAGTTTAGATAGCTGGCTAGACTAATTTACCAATCTAAAAATTGGAGCTGACATTGCTAATTGAGTGATTGTCAGTGAGTGACATAACAAGAAAAAAATTGCTGATGCACAACCAAATTTCAAAATTGCACCTGGTGTATTCTACTATTCTTACTCTCAATAGTCGGGGCCCTCTAGCGGCCGGGGGCCCTAAACGACTGCTCATGTCGCCTATTCCTGATAGTTTGTCTTATTTTGTAACCTCAAAACAGGTTCAATATAACATTACAGAATATGTATTTGTAGTAACAAAATAGCCAAGTCAAGCCAATATTCAAGCTACCCACTAGTTCAAGACAGCATTCTTCAACTGGTCAACATTCAATAGTTTGCCTGTTTCAAAGACTGCCAAAGACTATGCTATTACTAAGACATGCTATTACCAACATGTCTATTCCAAAGAGTGTATGTTTCTGAAAGATAAATTACAATGTAAAGAGTAAAGACAGTTTTAGTACACTGTTTTAGATTAAAAATAGCAACGTGCAGACTACTGTAGATGTTTGACAGGTTTAGAATGCCATACATCTGAAATATATTGGATGTAGCCTACAGTACATACAAAGGCAATTCATTGATAAATCACAGACCAAGTTGTCACATTTGTGGCATACACAAATCTAATCAGAAAGAAGAGTACATCATTCCTGGCTTATCACTTTTTTTAATTCAATGCTTCATTCTTGTTACATTCTATATCTCCTTATATGTGCAAACAAATAGTTATTCGTTGAGTTTACCCATCAGCACTGTTAACCCTGTGATGTGAGAGTTCTATGTTGTTTGGCTACAGGTCACCTTGGTGATAGCACCTATTGGTTATTGACCAGTCCTCCTCAGTCCACAGTGTGGGAAAGTCCAGTCTAAAGTCCAGCCAGAGGTCTAACCCGTCAATGTGAAGAACCACTACTCAGACAACAAAAGATCCTGTTGGTAATTTCATGTTCTCTCTGAGATTCACTGATCTGATGGGGGGTTTGGCACCTTTTTGCTTGAGCAGTGCTGGACAGACAGCACATCGCATCAGATCACACCTCTTCTCTCTGTTCTCGCTCTCGCTCTCACTCCACCTCTTTCTCTCACTCTCTGTGTTTCTCTCAATAACCAGTCAATCCCACATCAATAAGTAGTAGGGCTCCTTTCACCGTGTCCATTCCCAGGGGCATCTTCATTACCCCTGGCAGCTCTGTTTGTTTGTTCCCCTGTGGAAAGGAACTGAATGGGGCAGGAGGCAGGGGTGGGCTGGGGTCGACTGAAAAGGGGTAGACTGGGGGCGGAAGGGATGGGCTGTGGGGGTGACTGGGGTGGACTGGGGTGGGCTGAGAAGGGGTAGACTGGGGGCGGCAGGGATGGGCTGGGGCTTGGGTGGAGGGCTTCAAATCAAACCAAGCTTTATTTGTCACATGTGCCGAATACAACAAGTGTAGACTTTACCTTGAAATGCTTACTTACGAGCCCTTAACCAACAGTGCAGTTCAAGAAGAAGACAATATTTGGGTGGAGGGCTGGAGTGGGCTGAGCTGGGTGCAGGGTGGGGTGGACTGGGCTGGGGGGCGGGCTTGAGTGGAGGGCTGGGGAGCATGTGGGTGGGCTTGAGGCAGGGGTGGGCTGGGGTGGTGTTGTGGCTGGGGAAGGCTGGGCTGGGGTGGGCTGGTCTATGGTGGGCTGCGGGGTAGGTGGAGGAATGAGGGCCAGGGGGTGAACCAGGGGGTGAAGGAGGGTAAGGGCCCAGGGTTTTTTGGTCCTGAGAAGGTAGTTGAGTGGATGGAGCAGCAATCAAAGGGCAGAGGGTTTCAGAGGGTTGATGAGGAGTGTGGGAGAGTGATTGTGTGTGTGTGTGTTTATGTCTGTGTGTGTGTGTTTGTGTGTGTGTGCGTGTAGAACCTGTGAATACAACTGTGTGTGTGTGTGTGTGTGCGTGTGCGTGCGTGCGTGTGGCGACAGAGCGAGGAACCCTGGGTCTATTAGGTTGGTTGGTGTCAGCCCTGCCGCTTGCCCATTCACCTCCTGCCTTTGTCTCTGGACTCACAATGAGGCCTGCGCTCAATACCTGCCCAGACCAGTGTCATTGAGAACATCAGAGCTCTGGCTCAATGGGGGCCCGGGCAAGCCCTTTATCCTGGAGGTTAGTAGGCTGCCAGGGCCTTGGGCCATTCACATGGGGGTTTGAGGAGCTCTGGTGGTGACAGAGGAACATTGGGGAGAGGAACAGAGGGAGAGAGAGAGAGATAGAGAGAGATAGCTACAGCAGTGAATGACATAGTTCAGTTTGTTTACTTCCTGTGTGTGTTGTGTTGACTGTCCTCCTCTGACTCTGCTTTGGTGACAAGTTTGACTTCTGCAGAGTGCTTACCAGGACACAGATGTTTCTGTTGTCACGCACACACACACACACACACACACACACACACACACACACACACACACACACACACACACACACACACACACACACACACACACACACACACACACACACACACACACACACACACACACACACACACACACACACACACATACAAACTCATACAAGAGAGCGAGAGAAATAGGGAGACAGAGGGAGAGAGACTTTTTGAAGGACAAGTGTCCTATTTATTACAGTTGTGGGCTGTATTGAATAACACTAATAATAATATTAATAATACTAACTTTATTTGTATAACGCTTTTCAATCCAGGTAACAAAGTGCTTCACATCATAAAGGTACTGAGTTTCCAAGCCTGATCGTCTCTGGCAGACCATTCCAGAGTCTAATGGCTCTAATGGCAAATGCCTGGTCTCCTGTCGTTTTCAACTTCGACTTTGGAATGTTCAACAGTGCCCTGCCAGAGGATCTCAGGCTGCAGCCCAGCTCGTAGGGAGATAAAATATCCGATATATAGGATGGGGCTAAATCAAGGCTAGCCTTACACGTGATTAAGTGACTGGTGTCTAGCGTTGAGAAGCTAAAATAGGTGTGATATGGTTACCTTTCCTGGTGCCTGTTAAAAGCCGAGATGCAGCATTTTGAACTAACTATAGGCGATGGAGTGATTACTGACTAAGACGTGTACAAAGAGTTACGGTAATCTAGGCGTGAGGAACTAAAAACCATGTATAACTTTCTCCGGATCAGTGACTGAAAGAAAATACTTGAATTTAGCTATATTTCTGTTTTACTGTTGTTTTACTATCCTTGTGGGGACCAAACAATTGATTCAGCCAGCAGCATACCACCCTGCATCCCACTGCTGCTTTGCCTCTGAAGCTAAGCAGGGTTGGTCCTGGTCAGTTCCTGGATGGGAGACCAGATGCTGCTGGAAGTGGTGTTGGAGGGCTAGTAGGAGGCACTCTTTCCTCTGGTCTAAAAAAATGCCCCAGGACAGTGACTGCCCTGTGTAGGGTGCTGTCTTTCGGAAGGGATGATAAACGGGTGTCCTGACTCTCTGTGGTCACTAAAGATCCCATGGCAGTTATTGTAAGAGTAGGGGTGTTAACCCCAGTGTCCTGGCTAAATTCTCAATCTGGCTCTCATACCATCATGGCCACCTAATCATCCCCAGCTTCTAATTGGCTCATTCATCCTCTCCCCTGTAAATATTCCCCAGGTTGTTGCTGTAGATGAGAATGTGTTCTCAGTGAATTTACCTGATAAAATAAGGGTTAAATTATAAAGATTCCTGATCAAAATCCTAACTCGTAAGCCTAAAATAGCCTTTTTCCTTGTGGGGACCAGCAAAATGTCCCCACTTGTCCGAATTGTCCTTGCTTTACAAACCTTGTGAGGACTTCTGGTCCCCACAAGAATAGCAAAACCAAACACACACAGACAGAAGGGAGAAAATGACAAATGTTGCATTGATGAATTTGAGCACGCTCCTTTCCCCAGACAGTGTGAATTGATTTTATATTACCCCTCTTCAACACTGGGATTTATTGACACACTGCAAAGAGTGTCTACTCCAGTACGCTGTTAAAAAAATATACACCTCCCCCATACCTCACTCTTGCCCCCCTCCCCCCACTTATTTTCTTCCTGGTCCTCTCCCGCCTCGCTCCCTCCCTTCCTCGCTCTCTGTCTGACTGGTTTCACCCCTCCGTTCTCTTTTATGCCTCTATCCCTCTCTTTCTCTCGCTGTCTCTGCTATCGCTCCATAAAACACCCAGTTTCCCCTCCCGCTATCCCAACGTGCCTCTCCCGCTCCATTTTTCCACACATGAGATTTGCCTAACAATAAGTTGTTCTGGCCAAGGTCAGATAAGAGCTGCACAGCCCAGGAAGCCTCCACCACTCTTTCTTTCATCCCTCTCTTTTCTCTCCTCTTTCTCCTCACAGCTTTCAAATTATCTCTGCCGCACGTAATAATAATTACTGAGAAAGGCGGTGCTGAGATAAGAAGGCAGGAGCTGAGATGGAGAGTAGGGGGGAGGAGGCAGGGGGAGGAAGGGAAGAGGTAATGGGGAAGGAGAGGGGGAAGGTGGGAGAAAAAAGGGGAGACGAGTGGGGAGAAAGAAGGTAGAGGGAAAAGGAATGAGAGAGGTGGAAGAGGATAAGACAAGGACGGAGGGAGAGAGGAGAGAAGGAGGCAGGAGGAGAGGAAGGGAGAGTGATAGAGAGATTGGTCAGGGGAGGGAGTGGGACCAGGAAAGTTAAGTGAAAATAAAATAAATGATTTCTGCCATGGTAAGAAGGAGCCGGCAGAAATAGAGAAAAAACGTGATTCTTGAAGACTAGTTAGTTTGAGGAAGAGCTCACACACACTCACACAACGTTTCTCTCTAAACACAGTGATACCTTCACACACACATATGCTCCACATTACCTAACAGCAGGAGTGTAAATTGAGATTGGGTTGATGATGAAAGTGTCTCCATAATTGGTTGATTTTCTATTATGGTTACTTAAAAACAGAAATCGTATCAATGGCCCAAACCTCAATTTCAATTAGAATTTCACCTCTGCACACAAATCACTTTTAATTTATTGTAATGTCCATCTGCAATTAAAACTACAACCGTCCTCACCGTAACACCCCAAAACACCCCATATCAAGAAAAAACCCACACCCAGACCAAATAAAATAAAATAAAATTGTATTGGTCACATACACATGGTTAGCAGATGTTATGGCGAGTGTAGCGAAATGCTTTGTCTCTAGATCTGACAGTGCAGCAGTATCTAACAGGTAATATCTAACAAATTCCACAACAAAACCTAATACACACAATCTAGTAAAGGAATGGGATAAGAATATATAAGTATAAAATATATGGATGAGCAGTGACAGAGCGGCTAAGATGCAATAGATAGTAAAGAATAGATAGTGAAGGATACAGTATACAGTTTATACATATTAGATGAGTAATGTAAACATTCTTTAAGTGGCATTATTAAAGTGACTAGTGTTCCATTTATTAAAGTGGTCAATGATATCAAGTCTGTAGGTAAGCAGTGTCACATCTGCTCCTGCAACGCCCTCTACTGCTCATCCTCTGTCTCATTGACCTGCCGACACTCCCGCCAGTACTCTCTCCCTCCCCCTGTCTCTCTCTCTATCTCTCCCTGTGTGTATGATTGTGTGGGCGAAGACAGGTGCGCTGGAGTCAGAGCAGATCCCCACCAGCTACAACCTGTTCCATAATCAAGACCTCTACAAATACTCAGCCCTGCCACTTCCACGCTGCCGCATCGTAATCTCTGCTCAGTCAGTCCACGCTTCTAGCCGTTTGTTACTGTTGGAACCTCCTGTTTTTCCTGTTTTTCCTTGCCTGACACTGTTTTCCTCTCCGCTGCAGTTCCGCCCGCTTTGACTCTGGTCCCAGTCTGCAGTTCTACGTCTCGTCATCCTGCTACTCTGTCCTGGATTCCCCACTCTACTACTCTCTTGGATTCCCCTCCGGACCTGCTTACCCTGTCCCAACCCCTCTCGCTCCAGCCTCCGCACCTGGTTCCCTGCAACCCACCCGAGTTTCCCTGGCCTGCACTCCATCTTCCCCCCTGTGTTTCAATAAATACCTTGGTTACTTTATCCCAGTTTCCTCGTCTGAGTCTACTCTTGGGTTCCCCTGTTCCACTCCGCGTAACAGGCCTCTCTGTGCTAGTGGTGGCTGTTTAACAATCTGATGGCCTTGAGATAGAAGCTGTTTTTCACTCTCTTAATCCCAGCTTTGATGCACCTGTACTGACTGCGCCTTCTGGATGGAAGCGTGGTGAACAGGCAGTGGCTTGGGTGATTATTGTCCTTGATTATCTTTTTTTGCCTTCCTGTGACATCGAGTGTTGTAGGTGTCCTGGAGGGCATGTAGTTTGGCCCCGGTGATGCGTTGTGCAGACCGCACCACCCCCTGGAGAGCCCTGTGGTTGTGGGTGGTGCAGTTGCCGTACAGGCGGTGGTACAGCCCGACAGGATGCTCTCAATTGTGCACCTGTAAAAGTTAGTGAGGGATTTCGGTGACAAGCCAAATTTGGGCAACAGGGTTGAAGAGGCACTGTTGTGCCTTCTTCACCACACTGTCTGTGTGTGTGGACCATTTCAGTTTGCCAGTGATATGTACACCGAGGAACTTAAAACTTTCCACCTTCTCCACTGCTGTCCGGCTGATGTGGATAGGGCGGTGCTCCCTTTGCTGTTTCCTGAAGTACACGATCATCTCTTTTGTTTTGCTGACATTGAGTGAGAGGTTATTTTCCTGACACCACACTCCGAGGGCCCTCACCTCCTCCCTGTAGGCCGTCTCGTCGTTGTTGGTAATCAAGCCTACCACTGTTGTGTCTTCTGCAAACTTGATGATTGAGTTGGAGGCGTGCATGGCCACGCAGTTGTGGGTGAAGAGGGAATACAGGAGGGGGCTGAGAATGCACCCTTGTGGGACCCCAGTGTTGAGGATCAGCGGAGTGGAGATGTTGTTTTCTACCTTCACCACCTGGGGGCGGCCCTTCAGGAAGTCCAGAACCCAGTTGCACAGGGTGGGGTCGAGACCAAGAGTCTCAAGCTTAATGATGAGTTTGGAGGGTATTATGGTGTTGAATGCTGAGCTGTTGTCAATGAACAGCATTCTTACATAGGTATTTTGTCCAGATGGATCCTCTTGTCCATATGGAATAGGGAAGTGTGATGGCGATTGCATCGTCTGTGGACCTATTGGGGCGGTAAGCAAATTAGAGTGGGTCTAGGATGACAGGTAGGGTGGAGGTGATATGATCCTTGACTAGTCTCTCAAAGCACTTTATGATGACAGTGAGTGCTACGGGGCGATAGTAATTTAGTTCAGCTACCTTAGCTTTCTTGGTAACAGGAACAATGGGGGTGTCACGCCCTGACCTTAGAGAGCCTTTCTATTTCTCTATTTGGTTCGGAGTTCGGAGTCTGCAGCGATGGTCCACAGTCCGGAGCCTCCAGCGACAGTACCCAGTCCGGAGTCTCCAGTGGCGGTCCGCAGTCTGGAGTGTCCAACTGCGGTCTGCAGTCCAGAGTCTCCAGCGGCGGTCCGCAGTCTGTAGTGTCCAGCTGCGGTCTGCAGTCCAGAGTCTCCAGCGGCGGTCTGCAGTCCAGAGTCTCCAGCGGCGGTCTGCAGTCCAGAGTCTCCAGCGGCGGTCTGGGGTCCAGAGGCTCCAGCGGCGGTCTGCGGTCCAGAGTTTCCAGTCGCGGTCTGCTGTCCAATGTCTCCAGCGGCGGTCTGCAGTCCAGAGTTTCCAGCGGCGGTCTGCTGTCCAATGTCTCCAGCGGCGGTCTGCAGTCCAGAGTCTCCAGCGGCGGTCTGCAGTCCAGAGTCTTCAGCGGCGGTCTGCAGTCCAGAGTCTCCAGCGGCGGTCTGCAGTCCAGAGTCTCCAGCGGCGGTCTGCAGTCCAGAGTCTCCAGCGGCGGTCTGCAGTCCAGAGTCTCCAGCGGCGGTCTGCAGTCCAGAGTCTCCAGCGGCGGTCTGCAGTCCAGAGCCTCCGGCGATGATCCACGGTCCGGTTCCTCCGGCAACGATTCACGGTCTGGAGTCTCCGGTGACGATCCACGGTCCGGTTCCACGGAAGCGGAGGGATCAGCGTGCGGAGCGGGGGCTACGTCCCGAACCGGAGCCGCCACGAGGATAGATGCCCACCCGGACCCTCCCCTATAGAGTCAGGTTTTGCGGCCAGAGTCCGCACCTTTGGGGTGGGGGGGTACTGTCACGCCCTGACCTTAGAGAGCCTTTTCATTTCTCTATTTGGTTAGGCCAGGGTGTGATTTGGGAGGGCATTCTATGTTTTCTGTTTCTTTGTTTTTGGCCAAGTGTGGTTCCCAATCAGAGGCAGCTGGCTATCGTTGTCTCTGATTGGGGATCATACTTAGGCAGCCCTTTTTCCCACCATTAGGTTGTGGGATCTTGTTTTTTGTTTAGTGTCTTAGCCTGACAGAACTGTGCGCTTTCGTTTTCACGTTTGTTATTTTGTTTGAGTGTTTTTTTAAATAAAATAATCATGAACACTTTCCACGCTGCGCTTTGGTCCACTCTTCCTACCACCAACGAGAGCCGTAACAGGTGGCCATCTTGAAGCATGTGGGGACAGCAGACTGGGATGGGGATTGATTGAATATGTTCGTAAACAAACCAGCCAGCTGGTCTGCGCATGCTCTGAGGACGCGGCTTGGGATGTCATCTGGCTTGCGAGGGTTAACATGTTTAAATGTTTTACTCATGTCGGCCACGGAGAAGGAGAGCCCACAGTCTTTGGTAGTGGGCCGCGTGGGTGGCACTGTATTGTCCTCAAAGCGCGCAAAGAAGTTGTTTAATTTGTCTGGAAGCAAGACGTCAATGTCCGCGACGGGGCTGGTTTTCTTTTTGTAATCCGTGATTGTCTGTAGACCCTGCCACATACGTCTCGTGTTTGAGCCTTTGAATTGCGACTCCACTTGTCTCTATACTGACGCTTTGCTTGTTTGATTGCCTTACGGAGGGAATAACTACACTGTTTGTATTCAGCCGTGTTTCCAGTCGCCTTGCCATGATTAAATGCGGTGGTACGTCTCCTATAGACTTCCTTATAAACTCGCTCACCGAGTCAGCATATGGACATAGAGCAATGTTATTCTCTAAGGCTACTCAGAACATATCTCAGTCCACGTGATCGAAGCATTCTTGAAGCGTGGAATCTGTTTGCCAGACCAGCGTTGGATAGACCTAAGCACGGGCACTGCCTGTTTCAGTTCCTGCCTATAGGAGGGGAGCAACAAGATGGAGCCATGGTTGGAGTTGCCAAAAGGAGGGCGGGCGAGGGCCTTGTATGCACCGCGGAAGTTAGAGTAGCAATGGTCGAGCGTGTTACTCGCTCGTGTACTGCAATTGATATGCTGATAGAATGTAGGTAGCCTTGTTCTCAAATTAGCTTTGTTAAAATCCACAGCTACAATAAATGCAGCCTCAGGATATTTGGTTTCCAGTTTGCATAAAGTCCAGCGAAGTTGGCCTTGGTATCCGCTTGCGGGGGGATATACACTGCTGTGACGATAACCCAGGAGAGTTCTCTTGGGAGATATTAAGGTCAGCATTTGATTGTGAGGAATTCTAGGTCAGGTGACCAAAAGGACTTGAGTTCTTGTATGTTGTTACAATTACACCATGAGTCGTTAATCATGAAACATACACCCCCACCCTTCTTCTTACCGGAGAGATGTTAATTCCTGTCTGTGCGATGCACTGAAAATCCCATTGGCTGTACGGACTCCGACAGCATGTCCCCAACTCCTTCAGTATCCAGCCAGTAAGACTTTACAAATCTCCCCCAGTCCAATCCCCCAGCGACCCCCCTCCCCCCTACCCTGTGTAACCCCTGCCCTCTGTATCAGGGTGGACAGGCAGGGTAAGCTTCTCTCCATGTCTGCTTCTCCCAGGGCTCTCCTCACCAGCCCTAACCCCCAAAGGAGCTGCTATCAGCGGGCTGAGCCCCTCTGCACTGGCCTGATATCCACATGGGGGTGGAGGGGAGGAGGAGGCTGTATGTATGTATGTATGTGTGTGTGTGTGTGGGGGGGGGGGGGGCAATGTACTGTGTGGGTGTGTGTGTGAGCGTGTAAAGATGATTATCAATGCTGTATTATGAGTTTCAAACGAAGGCAGATTAGTACCCCCTCCAGCCCCCTCCAGCCCCCTCTTCCTCCATCCCTCCAGCCCCCATCCAGCCTCCTGTCTGTCCGTCATCCCAGTGTCAAACCACTGAGGGCTGGGTGTAGTAATGCTATTCTGTCCCCTCTTATCTCCCCGCTCAGGCCCTGTCGCCTGCTGACCCATGAACCAGCCACAGAAAGATAGGGAGGGAAGGAGAGGTGGCAGGGGGGAGAGACAGAGAGAGGGAGGGAGAAAGAGAGAGGGGTAGAGGAGGAATAGAAAGGATGAGGAAGAGGTGGTCTGTCTCACCTCCTGTTCATTGGGTCTGTGCTTTGGACTCGACCTTGCCAAATGAGGTTGAGGTGTTCAGAAATGAGAAGCATCTATCATGGACCTTAAATGCGAAACAGCATAAAATATGTTTCAATAAATGTCAAATAAGAAAACAATGAATGAAGTGTTCATACATGGTGTTAGTGTGTGAGGGTGAATCATTATGGAAGTCCAGTCAAACCCATTGAACACTATGTCTGCACTGGGTCTGCACTAATGCTGCAGATTTTTTCTGTCTGGTAGTTAATTGCCACTAATTGGCCATAGAGTCCACTCATCTGCTGTCCCAGGTCTGAATCAGTCCCAGGAACGGGGGAATAGGAAAATCAGCAATCCTGTAGATCTTGAGGTCTAGATTTTAGAGGAGAGCAATAGATTGTAATAAGCATTATGCATACTGTTATGCAGTAAATAGGTAAGTAAGGTAGGCCACAGTTAGTCAGAGGTTCTGTGGTTTGTACAGGTGGGAGGGATTACCGAGCTAATCAGCTAAACAAGTATGATCTCCCGAACAGCGGGGCTCATGATTTTGTATCTTTCATTTGACCTGCTCTTTTGGAGTTTTGTTTTTGTGTTTTTATTTATTGTTTTTCACCAACTAAACATCAACAACCCTCTTTTACTGACCCGAACATGGAGTCACACCAGAGCAGTCCCCCTAGATCCCTGGTAAGCGAACCCACTGTCCCCAGGCACACACACCCAACACAGACCCCCCACACACACAAAATGGACCCCAGGCACACACACCCAACACAGACCCCCCACACACACAAAATGGACCCCAGGCGCACACACCCAACATGGACCCCACACATACACACACACCCAACATGGACCCCACACATACACACACACCCAACATGGACACCAGGCACACACACCCAACATGGACCCCACACATACACACTTAACATGGACTCCAGGTACACATACTTTCAACCATACTTACAGTGTAACAGTAGGTTGTTTAATCAGTTCCGTAACCATAGTTACAGTGTAACAGTAGGCTGTTTAATCAGTTCCGTAACCATAGTTACAGTGTAACAGTAGGTTGTTTCATCAGTTCCGTAACCATAGTTACAGTGTAACAGTAGGTTGTTTAATCAGTTCCGTAACCATAGTTACAGTGTAACAGTAGGTTGTTTAATCAGTTCCGTAACCATAGTTACAGTGTAACAGTAGGTTGTTTAATCAGTCTGCAAACAAGCACACACCAGCCGTGAAAGATGTGTTTACAATACCGCGTCGGTAATAAGGCATTATTTGTTCGACAGAAACTTCTGGGGTAGTTAGTTAGCTTTAGCTTGGTACCTAGCTAGCACTAATACAATCAGCCTGAAAACAATGACCAGTAGAAACTGCAGTAATTTTCATTATTCTTAGCAATGATTTAGGAATCCTTGCGAGTAAGTATTAGCTAGGAATCCACTTGTTGTTCGCCTACTGGAATTGAACTTCAGTTTATGAAAATAAATAGCTAGCCAGCTACTTAACCCTGTTGCCCAAAGCTAACGTTATAGGCAGCCAGCTAGCTTCATCTGGCTAGTGAGGCTCGATTTATGTGTTGTGAAGCTAGCCACAATAAGGTAACTTTAGGTTCTTCACTTCATTCCAGGTGTTTAGTTTGGTTCACATTCAGGGCCCTTTTTCTGAAGTTACTGTATATATGTCATGACCTTGAGGTGTTGCACCTGTATGTATATGGGCGGTGGTGTTCAGCAGAAGTGCGGAGCGTCGTGTTGAAGCACAGGCGTCCGTGTGAATGATTTGGATGTTTAAAATTTAAAAAGAAAAGGTTCCTGACGTTTCGCACAATTCGTGCTTCTTCAGATAAAAGTAGTACAATAGTGGAATTTGCGGTTTGCCTTCAAAATAAAAGTACCTATTTGAAAGTGATGCAGAAGGTTACAATTGGTGGAATCATGCCATATTTAGACTAGATGTTTAACAAGGTTGGAATGTGAAGCAATGAAATGGGGGATCAGTCTACTCCGTGACACCCACAGAACACAACTGTTTAGAGTTTACGCAAATATTAGCATTGTAGCTCTTATCGTGGGACTGTGACAGTGTGAAATCACCTCCCCAGTCAGCCTATTGTGTGTATTGATACATTGCGCTGTGCAGCTTTACCTAAGGATTGGGGATCAATGAAATGGGGTATCACTCAATATTTTTTTCCCAACGTCCTCCCCAGAGTTCTCAGACTCCAAAACATCCACGCAGTATTGCCGGGGCGGCAGGTAGCCTAGTGGTTAGATCGTTAGGCCAGTAACTGGATCGAATCCCCGAGCTGACAAGGCAAAATCTGTCATTCTGCCCCTGAACAAGGCAGTTAACCTACTGTTCCCCGGTAGGCCGTCATTGTAAATAAGAATTTGTTCTTAACTGACTTGCCTAGTTAAATAAAATTACAAAAATGTAAAAGTATTGTTTTTCCCGGGAATAGTGTTCAATACACAGGTTGACAATAAATGTGTTTCAATTCACAGTTGTTTCAGAGTCTCGCAATAAGAGCTACGACGCTAATGTTCTCTGGGTGTCACTGAGTAGACTGATACCCCATGTCATTGATCCACAATCCATTGGTAATCGATTAATCGATACCTTGCTAGGATTCTGGTAAACTTGTCTCGCGCACCTACAGTGCTGGTCATAAAAACGGCTAGTTAACTGATGGATGCAAACAAAGTTATTCCCCAAAAACATAGCAAAACGACATTTGTTTCAAGATTATGTCATTTTGCTATGTTTTCTGGGAAGAACTTTGTTTGCATCCATCAGTTAGCTAGCTTTTTTTATGACCAGCACTGTAGGTGCGCGACACAATTTTACCAGCATCATAGCAACGTATCGATTAATCGTTGTGCCATATGAAATACGAGTGATAGTGTAATCAATGTGTAATAACTATCTAAAAAAAATTGGTACGCGCTAAATGATTATGTGACGTGCAGTCATATTCAGGTCCTGATTGGTCAACAAGCTTATTTCACACGTCCAATTGTGTTATTTGACCTGTATCTTTTTTGACACGCAAAGACCCAAACAGCATTCCATAGAAATGAGTCTAAACCTACAATTTCGTGAGAAACACCAGAAAAAAAACTACTGTACAAATCTGACAACTACAGTGTCTTCAGAAAGTATACACACCCCTTGACTTTTTCCACATTTTGTTGATCACATTAATTAAAAATCGATTAAATAGAGGTTTTGTGTCACTGGCCTACACACAATACCCCATAATGTCAAAGTGGAAAAAGTTTTGACATTTTTACAAATTAATATTTTTTTTTAAGCTAAAATGTCTTGAGTCAATAAATATTCAACCTCTTCGTCATGGCAAAAATAAGTTCAGGAGTACAAATCTGACAAAGTCACATTTGAATGAACTTTTGTGCAACAATAATGTTTAACATGTAACGTAATCCTCCTCCTCGGACGAGGAGGAGAGGCGAGAAGGATCAGACCAATATGCAGAGTGGTTAGTGTTCATATTTAATGAAAATAGACTGAAAACTTCAACATACAAAACAACAAACGTGACAAACCGCAAACAGTCCCGTGTGGTACTAACACAGACACGCGATACAACCACCCACAAAAACCACGTGAATCACCGGCTGCCTAAGTATGATTCTCAATCAGGGACAACGATTGACAGCTGTCTCTGATTGAGAATCATACCCGGCCGAACACAAACATCCCAACATAGAACAAACACATCGACAACCCACCTCAACTCACGCCCCGACCAACTAAAATAATACAAGAGAAAGGAAAAACAGGTCAGGAACGTGACATAACATGATTTTGTAATGAGTATCTCATCTCTGTACCCCACACATACAATTATCTGTAAGGTCCCTCAGTTGAGAAGTGCATTTCAAACACAGATTCAACCACAAAGACCTGGGAGGTTTAGATGTGTGTAAAAAAAAGCAGACATTCAATATTACTTTGAGCATGGTGAAGTTATTAATTACACTTTGGATGGTGTATCAATACACCCAGTCACTACAAAGATACAGGCGTCCTTTCTAACTAATTTGCCAGAGAGGAAGGGAACTGCTCTGGGTTTTCACCATGAGGCCATGCGTGCGTCATGTTAGGGGTATGTTTGTCATTGGCAAGGACTAGGGAGTTTTTTGGGATAAATAGAAATGGAACAGAACAAAGCAGAGGCAAAATCCTAGTGGAAAACCTGGTTCAGTCTGCTTTCCATCAGACACTGGAAGACAAATTCACCCTTCAGCAGGACAATAACTTAAAACACAAATACAGTATACACTGGAATTGCTTACCAAGACAACACTGAACATTGAGTGGCCTAGTTACAGTTTGACTTGACAATCTATGGCAAGACTTAAATGGTTGTCTAGCAATGATCGAAAACCAGAGCTTGACAAATGAAAAAAATAACAATGTGCAAATATTGTACTATCCAGGTACGCAAAGCTCTTAGAGACTTACCCAGAAAGATTCACATCTACAATCACTGCCAAAGATGATTCTAACGTGTATTGACTCAGGGGGTTTAATACTTATCTAATCAAGATATATTTGTGTTTTGCTGTACACATTGTTTTATTTAACAAATGTTCGAATTTTTCTTCCACTTTGACATTACAGTATTTCGTGTAGATCATTGACAAAAAAAATGACAAATCCATTTGAATCCCACTTTGCAACACAACAAAATGTGGAAGAAGTGAAGGGGTGTGGATACTTTCTGCCAGCACTGCACATGTGATTTGCAGACCTGCCTTTTGGAAGAAGAACATCATCTAAGCATCCACCTTTTGGTAGCAGACTTTCTGTGTGTTGTCAGTTTGAATCCAACCAATGACTGACTGTTAACCCTTCACCAAATTCTTAATTTGTGTGAATTGATGAGAAGATGAGTGACGTTAATATGCATTAGAGCGTGGTGTCAAAGCCCTGGCACACTGAGATAACAGCCTTATCTCTTCTCTGACTGATAACACCCAACATGGTAGAGAGGGGGAGGGAGGAGGGATGAGAGGCAGGGAGAGAGGGGAGAGAGGAGGGATGAGGGGGAGGAGGGAGAGGGGAAGAAAGGGGAAAGAGAGGGAGAAGAGAGGGTGGGTGAGGGAGAGAGGCAAGAGATGGGGATAGAGGAGCAGGGACGATAGAGGGAGGATATAGAGGAGACAGGAAGGTAAGAGACAAGGAAAGAAGAGGAGAGGAGAGTGTGGAGCTTGTCTTGCTCCTTTGTTATCTATCAATCTATCTCTCCTCTCCTACCTCTCCCTTCCCCTAACCTCTATTTGCATTTTTCTATCTATTCTCCCTCAAACACCTTCGTCTGTCAGACAGTCAGTTTCTCTCTCCTCTTACCTTCTCTCTCCCACTCTCACCCCCCCCCAACGTCTCTCTCTCTCCCTCTCTCTCTTGGTCTTGAAAGAGAGACAAAGCAGAGGCAGTCTTTTCAAAGGAAACGGGAAGAGGACAGGTGTTTTAGATGACAGTGATGGCTGTTAAAACACAATCTGTCTCCTTACCCACCGGCCCATTCAGTCTGTGACACACACGCACGCATATGCACACTCTTTTCAATGAGGCCACAATGTCATGCGGTGGCACTCCCAACTGTCACCAGTAGCGTTGAAGCACACACTCATGATCACGTGTCAACACACACATGTAAATGCACACACTCTGCATAATGTGTGAAACCTAGCAGAAGGACAAATAAACACATACTGAAACGTTTCATTATCTGTGTGAAAGGCTGCATGTGAGTGGGAATTTGTGTGTTTGTGTCCCACCCTAATGTCCATTAGTCAGCTGTAGTGGTAATCAGCACATTTCACTAAGAGATTGAAGAGGGAGGGAGGGAGGGAGGGAGGGAGGGAGGGAGGGGGACAAGATGGGGAAGGAAAAACGGTGTTAGGAATACTGAGGCATCTCAGGTACCAGGGACAAGTGTGTGTTTGAGCGGTATCTCAGCCCCTCTCCCCTGACAGAGGGAGATAAACACAGGCCTGAGCCATTGACCACATGATTTATCAACATGGATTTCACCCCCCCAACATAAATTCACGCACACACATTGAAAATGAAAAGATTTTGTCGCTATGATAGAAGTGAGGGAGCAGAGATAGCGAGAGAAAGAAAGAGAGAGTGTCAGAGAAAGAGCGAGATGGAGAGGGAGAAAATTATACTTGATACTGTAGCCTCAACAGCACTCCGTAGGGTAGCACCATGGTGTAGCCGGAGGACAGCTAGTTTCCATCCTCCTCTGTGTACATTGACTTCAATACAAAACCTAGGAGGCTCATGGTTCTCACCCCCTTCCATAGACCTACACAGTAATTATGACGACTTCCAGAGGACGTCCTCCAACCTATCAGAGCTGATGCAGCATGAACTGACATGTTGTTCATCCAATCAAAGGATCAGATAATGAATCTACAGCTAGCTAGCTGGTACTGCATTGCATAAAATGTGGTGAGTAGTTGACTAAAAGAAAGACAATAGTTGAACAAATTACTTTCTTCAAAAATGAAGGAGAAGCAGCAGAGAGAGTTATATTTTGCTGTATTCTTCTCCCCAGTTACTTACCATAACAAGCTAATGCAACTATTTTAGCCTACTCAACAACCTGACTCAAACAGAGAGGCATGCTATTTATGTTAACTAGCATGCTAGAGTTATTCAACACTGCAAAACTTCCAAGTCAAGGTAAGCTTTCTGTTTTATTAATTTTAGTATCACTGCTTGAGGCCAATACCTAAAGCTTATTAAAGAGCAGTGATACTAGCAAGAGCAGTGTGCAGGTTTCTTCTTTCTTCTTTCTTCTCATCAAAATAATGTTAACTGCATATACCTCTCGTATCCAGAGATTGTCATTCAGAAATCTGTAATCAAGAGCCTTTTGGTTGTACTTACCCGTCTCTGTGGTTGTGTTTGCCGTGGGATCCTAGAACTACTCTTTCGACACAGACACACATGTAACGTATTTACACATACATATCTATTCATGTAGCCATTTTGTTATATGCGAGGTGAGGTCCTTGGGACTAAATTAAAACACAACACAGCTTCTTTAAATCAAGGAGTGGAGCATTGGAATAAGACAACTATGTCAGCGATGCAACAGTACATGTTCAGCTTTTTGTCGTTCACCAATGCATGTACATGGGAGAAGGAGAGCAGGTCTAGACTAAGGGCACTAAGGACTAAGGGCACTATGCCTAGAACAATTACTACAGTTCCATACTTTGTTAAAACCAACACCACCGGTCTCGTCTTCAACCTCAACATGGCAAAGGGTATCCCCTGAATGACATAAAACACACACACACACACACCACCCTCTCTCTAATTAGCGGGTTCCCCGTGTTAGGGCTGATTGAGGGCCTGCATGGTGTTGAGAAGAGTGTCATCACCCTCTACTACTTTTTACCGCACCTTCCTTCATCCCTTCTTCCCTCCCTCCCCTTCTCTCCTGCTCTACCTCTCCACCTCTCATCACCCACTGCCACTCTCCACACCCCTCCCTCCATTCTTTCCATCCTCCTTAACATCCCTCCTTCCCCCTCTATGCTTGGACAGAGGTGCCAGACATTGGAATGAGACTTGGGGGGGATGACTAGGTTTAGACAGAGAGAGAGACAGAGAGAGAGAGAGAGACAGACAGAGACAGAGACAGAGACAGAGACAGAGACAGAGACAGAGAGAGAGAGAGAGAGAGAGAGAGAGAGAGAGAGAGAGAGTAAATTAATGTGAACGTGCGTTTCATGTTGACTGTCCCCCTTTGACTCTGCTTTGGTGACAAGTTTGACTTCTGCAGAGTGTTAACCAAGACACAGATGTCTCTGTTGTCACACACACACACAGAGAGACAAACTCATGAGGTACTCACGTATGCACAGGCACACACTTTTTCTCTTTGTCCATCTCATCTCTCTATCCATCCATCTCTATATCCGTCTGTCTCTCACTGCCTCTCTCTCTCCAATCGTCTCTCTCTCTCTCTCTCCCTCTTCCCCACTCTCTATCCTTCTATCATTATTTCTCTCTCCCACTTTCCCTCTCTGTATTACTCCCTCTCTCTTCCTCTGTTTATCCCCTTTTCCCTCTCTCTATTACTCTCTCTCTTTCTCTGTCTATCCCTTTTTCCCTGTCTCCCTCTCTCTTTCTCTTTCTCTTCCTTTGTCTATCCCTCTTTCCCTGTCTCTCTCTCTCTTTCTCTTCCTCTGTCTATCCCTCTTTCCCTGTCTCTCTCTCTCTCTTTCTCTTCCTCTGTCTATCCCTCTTTCCCTGTCTCTCTCTCTCTCTTTCTATTCCTCTGTCTATCCCTCTTCCCGGTCTCTCTCTCTCTCTTCCTCTGTATATCCCTCTTTCCCTGTCTCTCTCTCTCTCTTCCTCTTTCTCTGTCTATCCCTTTCCCTGTCTCTCTCTCTCTTTCTCTGTTTATCCCTCCTTCCCTGTCTCTCTCTCTCTTTCTCTGTCTATCCCTCTTTCCCTGTCTCTCTCTCTCTTTCTATTCCTCTGTTTATCCCTTTTTCCCTGTCTATCTCTCTCTTCCTCTGTCTATCCCTCTTTCCCTGTCTCCCTCTCTCTCTCTCTCTCTCTCTTTCTCTGTCTATCCCTCTTTCCCTCTCTCTCTCTCTCTCTCTCTCTTTCTCTTCCTCTGTTTATCCCTCTTTCCCTCTCTCTCTCTCTCTCTCTTTCTCTTTCCCTGTCTCTCTCTCTCTCTCTCTTTCTCTGTCTATCCCTCTTTCCCTGTCTCTCTTTCTCTCCCTCTGTCTATCCCTCTTTCCCTGTCTCTCTCTCTTCCTCCTTCTCTGTCTATCCCTTTCCCTGTCTCTCTCTCTCTCTCTTTCTGTTTATCCCTCCTTCCCTGTCTCTCTCTCTCTCTTTCTCTGTCTATCCCTCTTTCCCTGTCTCTCTCTCTCTTTCTATTCCTCTGTTTATCCCTTTTTCCCTGTCTCTCTCTCTCTCTCTCTCTCTCTCTTTCTCTGTCTATCCCTCTTTCCCTGTCGCTCTTTCTCTTCCTCTGTCTATCCCTCTTTCCCTGTCTCTCTCTCTCTTTCTCTTCCTATGTCTATCCCTCTTTCCCTGTCTCTCTCTCTCTTTCTCTTTCTATCCCTCTTTCCCTGTCTCTCTCTCCACCCCTCCCCCTTTGTCTGTGTATTGATTAGTATTGTTTTCAAGACTGCGGTAAGGTTCATTTCCTTTGTGATGATGACAAAGCGTTAACAGACAGATGAGTTTCAGAGGGATTCTGGGATTGAGGAGGAGTGAGAATGATACCATAAAATCACCAGAAGAATGCAGTTGTGTTCTTACACTAAACACCGTACCACAGTACCATAAACAGGTGAATACCTCCACAGGTACTGATATATTTTACTTTGGCATGGTTTCACAAAGTACATGAGCTGAATTGCGCCAAAAAAAGGTTTTCTTGAAAACCCCCAAATATACCCCGGAATTAATATATTTAGAATGCCTATTTACTGTACCTCTACCTGATTTTCTCTATTCATTCTCTCCTCTGTTCCAGTAGGAGTAAAGCTCTGCCAGGTCTCTCTCCTTCCTTCCAGCAGATTCTCGTCCTCCATAATTACCTCTTATTCATTTTAAATCAGGGCCTTAACGCCTTGCATGATTTGAATACAGACCGTTAATATGGGAGCTAACGTATGTGTGGGGGATGGAAGGATGGACGGAGGAGGTGATGAAGGGATGATGGAACGGGTGTCCTCCCATCAAACAAATCACTAAGTACTGGGAACTCACGATCCTCATCACTCTATCACACATAGACACACTCAGTGGTAGATGCACAGACAGACAGTCACATTTAGGAACAGCTAAAAAAATGTCAATATTAAACCATGCAAAACCAACATTGTAACGTAAAGGTGTATAGGGGATGAAAAGGGTTCTTCCTTTTCTTCTTTACCTTTTCTCCATCCCTCTCTCCCTTCTCTCTTTGTGTAGTGTGTGCCTTTCAGGGGCTTTCAGGGGCTGAGTGGCGCTTGGAGAGTCTGAAGTGTCTCTGCCAATGTGCCACATCCTGCAATTCACCAACTGTGTGTGTGTGTTTGTGCGCACGTGTATGTGCCCGAGCCTGCAATTCACCAATTTCTCCGCAAATTAGCTTACAAAGGCGACCAGTGGGGGGAGAAGGGGGGACAGTGGGACAAGAGAGAGTTGGAGGAGGGGAAGGGGGAGGAGGGAAAGGAGTGTAAGAGAGGAGAGGGGAAGAGGCGTACAGGGGTCTGGGCCTAGGGGTCCGGCAGGGCTGGCACAGCTGAGACACATGGCACAGAACCAGACTGGAGAGAGAGAGAGCGAGCGACAGAGAGAGAGAGGTGTGCATGTGTGTGCATGCATTTGTGTGTGTGTGCTTGTGTGTGTATGTGTGTGTGGTGTGTGTGAGGTTGGTTGCAGCTGTATCTCACCCAGTCTTGCCCCAGAGACTGGTCACAGCCCGCCCAGCTGGCAGCTCACTACTGGTCCCATGCCATCGCAGCCCGCCTATGTGTGTGTGTGTTGTGTGGCACACACAGCTCGCCTGGCATCCTATATGCCACCTATCACCAACAGTGCCTTCCACAGAGACAGAATGGATGGCATGCAGCCCAGGAGAGTGCTGGAGTGTGGCTGTATGTGTGTGTGTGTGTGTGTGTGTGTGTGTGTGTGTGTGTGTGTGTGTGTGTGTGTGTGTGTGTGTGTGTGTGTGTGTGTGTGTGTGTGTGTGTGTGTGTGTGTGTGTGTGTGTGTGTGTGTGTGTGTGTGTGTGTGTGTGTGTGTGTGAGGGTGTTTCTTCCTTTGTCACTTAACCCCTGTATGTCTAAGCCCTTAGATGGCGATGTTCTACTAAACTAACATATGGAATTGTTTTAAGATGGTGTTAGGTGAGAATTATCGGTTAATTGAATGATTAGAATATTCTGCCCTGAAACATATAATTGTATGGAAGTGATTAGAATGTATATCATCATAATCAATAAATGTGTAGTCTAGTCAGAATTAGGGTAAAGACAATATGTCTTTACGGTACTATAAACACAGACTGTCTGAGCTTAGTGACGACCTGACTAGAGATTTGGGAGAGAACAGGGAGTACGACTCAAGGACAAGGTCACTAATCTCTGGCGGCTGGGTAGCAGGACATGTGTGTGCGTCTGTGTGTGTGCGTCTGTTTGTATGCATGTGTGTGTGTGTGTGTGCGTATGGTTGTGTGAATGTGTGGGTGTGAGAAGTCAGTATAAAATGAATTGTTTTGTATTCCTGACTTTAGAACGTTCCGTGAATTAACCTTTTTGACTATTTAGCTGGGCCTCCGTCTGTTTCATTCGACCAGGATCTTACAAATTCTGGTTTGCAGACTGAGTAATATAATTAAATTGGGTTATGAACCTGGAGAACAAAATTCTCTTATCAGATGGTCATACCATGGATCATTTAGCTATTTGATTTAGAATTGTAGGACCCCTGTAGGCATAACAAAAATGTATTTGACAAATATTTCATGGACATTTGCATATGTTCTTTACTAGTATAGGCCATGGAAACGCATTGAATAACACATTCATAGATGGTAAAACAGATAGTCAAAAATAATTAGCAAAAGGAAGTATGTTTTGAAGTGTGTCCTATGTTTTGAGTGACATGAGAAACTCAGGATTGCACTTTTTACTGACCGGTACTGGGTGACCTTCAGAAGGCTCCCGAGAAGCTTGCGAACCAGACATGTGAGAGTCTTACCTTTTGATGCTGGTGTCATGTTAGTTTCTAGCTCAAACGGTTCGGACTTGGGACGTCCGCGTCAGCGACATCAGCTTACGGTTGTCGTAGAGCAAAACAACCGATACCCTCGTCTTCGTGGGAGTCCCAGTTTTCGAGGCTGGTGTTTCGATGGTGATGGCATATTCGTTTCTAGCTCAAAGTTAGAAACTAATATTCACATTTCAACGCCAAACCCACTACTGGTGTGCGTGGCCAAAGAGCTCAATTTTCATGTCATTCAACAAATGTAAACGTCTGGAGTTGGCTAAACAACATTGGCACATGGATTGGAACCGGTGCTTTGATCAGATGACATGAAAATAGAGCTCTTTGGTCACCACACCAGTGATGGGATTATCGCCAAAATGAGAATGCATAAGCAGAAAATAACCCCATACCTACTGTAAAATATGGTGGTGGATCTTTGATGTTATGGGGCTATTTTGCTTCCACTGGTCTTGGGGCCCTTGTTAAGGTCAACGGCATCATGAACCCAGTACCAGAACATTTGAGCCAAAAACTCTGAAAGGAGGTTGAAACTTGCAAATGGCGAAAATGACCAGGAGCAAGGCTTGAAAACGAGGCGGGTTTCCATTGATCCAGGTTTAGTAAATCAAAATCATTGTAATGAAAAACACAGACATGATAACTTTTCTAAAGATTGCCAACAGTTTTATCCGCTCCACAGGGGTGGATTTTTCTTTATCGCGACAAATGATGAGGGAAACAGTGTTTTTTTATTTTTCAAATAAATGATAATGGCAAATATTTTTTTTATGTACGTGGGGTACGCAATGTCATCATGTAACTATAAAGTTCCACTCCACATTTAATGTTACATGTCTACTGCTTGTATAATAATTCTTTGGTCAACTATAAAAATTGTGTTTCTTTGCAGGACAAGTATTCTCTTGACTTTAATGCCCGCCTGAGATGCTTCGCCTTGCTTTTCTGGTTGGCTGGCAATTTCCCCATTCAATTATTTAAGGTCTACAGGAGTGTAAGTTTCACCATGGCACGTTCCGTGGCGATACACTGGCACATGAGAATGATTAGAATATGCCAAATATTAGTAAATGATGGAATTCTATCCATGCTGGCTTTCGCGGGCTACCTGAGACATGAAACAGATAGGTGGAAGGTCATCGACTACAGGCTGTCGCTAACTTATTACGCCTAATCCACAATTAGCCTAAATGGGTAATGAAAACACTTCAATCTCAACCACTTCTTTCTTATTCGACACTGTAGGTTTTTTTGCGGAAAAGTAAACTTTTTGGTGTGACATCATTACGTCCAGCTGTTTTTAAATCGACACAAGATGGTTAAATGGAAACTTACCATACCATGCAATTGTCCCATCTATTTTCTAGGCAAACTTGGTAATTGTCCAAAAATCCCCAGACACGTTAATGGAAACATAGCTACTGTGAGTAAAACGTCCAGTAAAAAAAGACTGTGTTTTATTAACTTTGATTAGCCGAGGGTGCCATTTGACTGCTGTAAAGGATGCACTCATGAAAAAAGTGTTCTATCAAGTCCAACTACATCAACGATTTTAATTGGCTGACATGGAATTTGAACCGGATATAATCCCAGTCATCTGGTGAGGTTAGAACAGAACTACATTTGCCAGAATATGTAAAGCTAACAGCCAACATGTAGCTTTTGATCACTGGGTCCATACTTGCGAATATTAGAAAAAGTCTAAGATTCAACTTTCTCTCTGTCTCAAGATGCGCATCAACCAATTCAAATCGTTGACGTAGTTTCATGTGATACAATGCTACGTGTACAGCGAATCCCATAAAATAAGATGAACATTTATCCCTATGCAAACCTGACCAGCTGGCCAGTGATTATTTCCTGTAACAAATTCTCCATCAGCCAATCAATGATCTTAGACTTTATATTCACCAACCAATGGCATTTCTTAAAATAGGTCAACTTGGCCACCAGAGGGATATTTTAAACCTCCAAATTCAAGGTTTACTTTTGTTCTACTTGGTCTGTCACAAATGTTGTGTGCCAATATTGCATGATGCATCCTTGACTAGGCTACTAGCTACTAATGTTAGAAAAATTCAAGAGGCACATTTTCACATACAGTTGAAGTCGGAAGTTTACATTCACTTAGGTTGGAGTCATTAAAACTCGTTTTTCAACCACTCCACAAATTTCTTGTTAACAAACTATAGATTTGGCAAATCGGTTAAGACATCTACTTTGTGCATGACACAAGTAATTGTTCTAACAATTGTTTACAGACAGATTATTTCACTTATAATTCACTGTATCACAATTCCAGTGGGTCAGAAGTTTACATCACTAAGTTGACTGTGCCTTTAAACAGCTTGGAACATTCCAGAAAATGATGTAATGGCTTTAGAAGCTTCTGATAGGCTAATTGACATAATTTGAGTCAATTGGAGGTGTACATGTGGATGTATTTCAAGGCCTACCTTCAAACTCAGTGCCTCTTTGCTTAACATCATGGGAAAATCAAAAGAAATCAGCCAAGACCTCAGAAAAAAATGGTAGACCTCCACAAGTCTGGTTCATCCTTGGGAGCAATTTCCAAACGCCTGAAGGTACCACGTTCATCTGTACAAACAATAGTACGCAAGTATAAACACCATGGGATCATGCAGCCGTCATACTGCTCAGGAAGGAGACGTGTTCTGTCTCCTAGAGATGAACGTACTTTGGTGCGAAAAGTGCAAATCAATTCCAGAACAACAGCAAAGGACCTTGTGATAATGGCTTAAGAACAACAAAGTCAAAGTATTAGAGTGGCCATCACAAGCCCTGACCTCAATCCCATAGAAAATTTGTGGGCAGAACTGAAAAAGCGTGTGCGAGCAAGGAGGCCTACAAACCTGACTCAGTTACACCAGCTCTGTCAAGAGGAATGGGCCACAATTCACCCAACTTATTGTGGCAAGCTTGTGGAAGGCTACCTGAAACGTTTGACCCAAGTTAAACAATTGAAAGGCAATGCTACCAAATACTAATTGAGTGGACATAAACTTCTGACCCACTGGGAATGTGATGAAAGAAATAAAAGCTGAAATAAATCATTCTCTCTACTATTATTCTGATATTTCACATTCTTAAAATAAAGTGGTGATCCTAACTAACCTAAGACAGGGAATTTTTACTCGGATTAAATGTCAGGAATTGTTAAAAAACTGAGTTTAGATGTATTTGGCTAAGGTGTATGTCAACTTCCGACTTCAACTGTATGACAAAATCCCAAGTTTTTGCTTATCGTTTCACACACATCCATGTGCTTCTACGATAAAAAGATAAGTTCTATAGTGTAACATTTAAGTTAGGCCTTATGGTCTTGTCAAATAGCTGTCATGTACATCCATTACAATGGATGCCAGGTGGCATATCGCTAAACTTGTTAACTGTGACTTTGCGGGGTACAGAAAACGTTGGTTTGAAGCCCCCTCGTGGCAAGCTATTTTGTTAAGTAAGACATTTTGAGAGGTGGAGGAGCAGCACTGACGTTACTACTCTGTAGCAGTAGCCTATGTGTCGGTCTGCAAGAGATACTCCAAGAAGCTCCTCATGAAATATATTTGTAATCTTAATTTACAACAATTGCACTTCCCTTTGCAACACTCTCACAATACGTGTAATTATACATTTCGAAGGGGGAAAAAACTATATCTCACCTGGGATTTGAACTTGCCACAAACTGCAACAATTAACAGGCTCACAACACTAAGAGCTATTCATCAAGTTAAAAAGTCAATTTTGACTTCTGTTTAAGAAAGTTTTCATGAAAAAGTGCTCTAACACGTCCACCTATGTCAACATCTGTTAAGGAATTTGTTACCGGGAATAATCATGTCCAGCTGGTCAGGTTAGCATAGGGCTAAATATGCCAGGTTATTAGCTGAGGAACTCAACTCTGTCCTCTTACAGTGACTTCAGTAAGTATTTATACCCCTTGACTTATTTCACATTTTATTGTTGTTACAGACTGAATTCAAAATTGATTCAATCTTTTTTTCTCTCACCCGTCTACACACAATAACCCATAATGACAAAGTGAAAACATGTTTTTAGAAATGACTGCTTATTTATCGAAAATTAAATACATCAATATCTAAAACACATAGGTATTCACACCCCTGAGTCCACCATACATGTTAGAATCACCTTTGGCAGCGATTTGTCTTTATGGATATGTCTCTAAGAGCTTTGCACACCTGGATTGTACAATATTTGCCCATTATTCTTTTCAAAATTCTTCAAGCTCTTTCAAATTGGTTGTTGAGCATTGCTAGACAACCATTTTCAAGTCTTGCCATAGATTTCCAAGCAGATTTCTGCCAAAACTGTAACTTGGCAACTCAGGAACATTCACTGTCTTCTTGGTAAGCAACTCCAGTGTAGATTTGGCCTTGTGTTTTAGGTTACTGTCCTGCTGAAAGGTGAATTCATCTCCCAGTGTCTAACTGAACCAGGTTTTCTTCTAGGATTTTGTCTGTGCTTAGCTCTACTCCGTTTCTTTTTTATCCTGAAAACTCCCCAGTCCTTAACGATTACAAGCATAGCCATAACATAATGCAGTCACTACTATGCTTGAAAGTATCGAGAGTGGTACTTAGTAATATGTTCTATTGGATTTACCCAAAACAGGACCAAAAGTGAATTGCTTTACCATATTTTTTGCAGTATTACTTTAGTGTCTTGTAGCAAACAGGATGCATGTTGTGGAATATTTGCATTATGTACAGGCTTCCTTCTTTTCACTCTGCAAATTAGGTTAGTATTTGTGGAGTAAGTACAATGTTGTTGATCCCTCCTCAGTTCTCCTATCACAGCCAATAAACTCAGTAACTGTTTTAAAGTCACCATTGACCTCACAGTAAAATCTCTGAGCGGTTTCCTTCCTCTCCGGCAACTGAGTTAGGAAGGACGCTTGTATCTTTGTGGTGACTGGGTGTATTGATTCACCATCCAAAGTGTCATTAGGTGATCTTCTTTGCGAGGCACTGGAAAACCTCCCTGGACTTTGTGGTTGAATCTATGTTTGAAATTCACTGCTCGACTGAGGGACCTTACAGATAGTTGTATGTGTGGGGTACAGAGATGAGGTAGTCATTCAAAAATCACCATGCTCAAAGGGATATTCAATGTCTGCTTTTTTTTACCCATCTACCAATAGGTGATCTTCTTTGCGAGGCACTGGAAAACCTCCCTGGACTTTGTGGTTGAATCTATGTTTGAAATTCACTGCTCGACTGAGGGACCTTACAGATAGTTGTATGTGTGGGGTACAGAGATGAGGTAGTCATTCAAAAATCATGTTAAACACTATTATTGCACAGATTGAGTCCATTCCACTTATTATGTGACTTTTTGAGAGAAAAAATTACTCCTGAACTTATTTAGGCTTGCCATAACAAAGTGGTTGAATACTTATTGACTCAAGCCATTTATTTTTTATTAATTTGAAAACATTTTGACAAACCCTTATAATGTTTGTCCTATACAACCGTGGTCCTTCTGCATGGTACTGAAATTCATACTTTTTAAGACAAACTTTTATAGAGCAAAACCACCAACTTTTGCCTAATTTGTGCTGCTCGGCTCGTTGGTTTTTGACAAACGTTTTTATTAAAAGTATGACCGCGGTTGTACAGGACAAACATATGTACAGGTAAGTGGTTTTGGAATTGACATTTTTACAAGTATCGACGCGTCCAGTTATCAAAACTCAACTTTGCCTCGATATGAGAACTGATGGGAACAGTTAACATGTAGCGTTATATTACGTGCAATTACGATTTTAAGTATGGACCTACACGGTATAGCCACCAAACATGGTTAATACTAAAATGTTGATATCATGGATGTTCAGTCCTTGCATCCATAGCTCTGTCTATGAGTTTGAGTGGTTGCATTTCTCCAGGCCCATCCCTCAACTTTTTACCAAAACAGAGGCAGAGTAGGCGCTTTGTTAATGTTTCAGTTTTAATGAATCAGAGATGCTCTCTTGCAGCACAAGAAGAATGTTGTTTGAGACTTTTTACCGGAAGGCTGGTTATTAGCTTTGATTGAATAGCGGCCTGGGGCTGTGTCTGAATAATGGTTTCCTCTACTACATTAGCTCTGATAGATGGATGCTTCGGACAGGTCTCAGCCCTATAGATCTCAGCTGACATTGTTTGACACATCAGACACATGAGAGTTACAAATTATATATAGGTACACAGATTACAACTTGATATGGATCTTCATGTTTAAAACTCCAGTGCTCTAATCAATATATTTTTCCCTTTTACAATTAAATACTTTGTGCATCAGGATATTGTTTCCCTGCTAAAAATGTAACATAACTAAATTGGATGAAGGTATAGCTGAGAGAGAGAGAGAATATGAATGAAAGACAAATCTATCAGAAACACGCCTTCTTTAAATACCCCCCCCCCATTCGTTCCCTTTCTCCCCTCTGCTCTCACCCCTCCATCCTTCCCTCCCCCTCTGTTATATTTTATTCTCCAATGCGAATTTAATAAATATATGCAAATGTGTGCTGTGGAACATGACGACTCTAAATCAGCCGCGGATGTTCTTTGAGCGCCGCCGAGATTGAGGCTGAGAGCTGACCCTAGGTTAATCATTTTTCACTTCCCTATCGCATTCAATTCTGCTGCTGCTGCTGCCTGTGTGTGTGTGTGTGTAACTGTGTTTGTGACTATGTGTCTGCGAGGGGGAAGGGTATTTGTGTATGGGTGTGTGTGTGTGTGTGTGTGGGGGAGGGGGGGTTGTGTGTGTGGGTGCGTGAATGTGTATGAGTGAGTGAGAGTGTCTGTGTGTGGGAGTGCACATGAACTTGTGTGCATGAGTGTTTGCTTGTTTGTTTACCTAAATAAAATGATGTGTGTGTTTGTGTGTGTGACAGCATGTGCATGTATATTTGTGCATGTGTGTGTGTCTGTGAAAATGTGTGTGAGCTATATGTGAATGTTTGTGTGTCTGTGTGTGTGTGCGTGTGTGAATGCGTGTGTTTGTGTGTGTGTGTCCGTGTGCAAGCGCATGGTTGTGTGTTGGTAATCATGCAAAGGGCCAATGCATTTAAAAAGTATAGTATATAATAAAGCAAAGCTATTCTTCAAGCCATGGTCATAATGTTATTATCTACCTAGCTAACAACAAACGTTCCCACAACTTTAGAGAATGCTTCCTTGAGAGTCTCATTAGGTCATTATCTAAAGTTTTCACAGGAATGTTCCAGTGAGGTGCAAGGACTGTCTCCAAGAGACCATTCCCTTAATGTCAAACAGAACTTACCCAGAACGTGATTATGAGTGGAGGCTCCTCAGAGGAGGAAAGGGAGGACCATCCTCCTCAGTGAATTTCATAAGGTAAAATTTTAAAACATTTTAAAAGTGATCCTTTTTAGATAGAACAATACTAAATATAGTCACGTCACCAAATAATTGAGCCTCAACAGCACTCTGTAGGATAGCACCATGTTGTAGCCGGAGGACAGCTAGCTTTCGTCCTCCTCTGAGTACAGTGACTTCAATAGAAAACCTAGGAGGCTCATGGTTCTCACCCACTTCCACAAACTTGCACAGTAATTATGACAACTTCCGGAGGACGTCCTCCAAGCTATCAAAGCTCTTGCAGCATGAAACAACATGTTGTCCCCCCAATCAAAGGATCAGATAATTAATCTAGCTACAGCTAGCTAGCACCGCAGTGCATAAAATGTGGTGAGTAGTTGACTCAAAGAGAGAGACAGAAAATAGTTGAACAGTTTTGAACAAATTAATTTCTTTCTAAATGAAGGAGAAGCAAGAGAGAGAGACTGTCATTTTTTCCAGTTTCACCTACTTAGCTAGCAAATGCAGATAGCTAGTTTAGCCTACTGAAACACCCTGCTCAAACAGAGGGATGCTATGTTAGCTAGCTGGCTATGACTATCCAACACAACACTGGAACTCTTCCAAGTCAAGGTAAGATTTTGGTTTTACTAATTTATTGCCACCGGGGCCCGCAGGTGTAACTGCTTACTGACTGTACACTTTAACATTACTGCACGATTGTAGTGTGTTTACTAACGCATTAGTTCTATCAGCTATGCTGACTTTGACGTTACTTTAGCTAATATGGTGACAACGAAGAAGCCTGTGTGTAGCAGTTTGGCTTGGAAAGGTTTTTTAGCCTGGTCACATACAGCTGATGTGTTGAGCATTGAAGTCCACAAGCGAAGGGAAGAGGTGAAAGCAGGAGAGCGCATAAGGTAGATGCAAGAAGCAATACAACATGGCTGCTATGAAACTGTGAACTGTGTTTACGCGTGATCAGGGGTGTAGTCATTCCGCCGATTCTATTGATTCTTAAATAGAAGTAAACGGAACAAAACTGGGATAAACATAACTGAATTTGTTCAAATGAAACTCTCGTTTGCAACTGTTGGACTAATGATTACAGCCACTATCAGCTAGATTCAGGCAATAGTGTGCAAGGCGCTATTGAAAGTCACTGTCTGTCCATCTGCCACTGTCAGTCACACCAACTTTGTCTCTCAACCTGTGTGCACCTACATTGTAAACTTTCATTCATAGGCTAGGTTGTAGCAACCTTATGATGGGCATACGGAAAATTCTAGTATGATGTAGTAGCCAAAACCTATCGCTGTTACATTTAACGAGTGAATGGAATATGAATGACAGTCATCTAATATGCTGTAATAGAAGGCCATGCTCATGAAAAAAAAAATATTCCTCCCTCATCTGAAATGGTGGTTACCATTTTCTCAGAATATTCAAAAGTAATGTTCTAGATACATTTCATGGGAACATTGCAAGAAAGTTCCTGTGTCCAGTTTGCTGAGGGTTAGCAGAATATTCCATCAACGTCACACCAACCACACACAGTACATGGTTTCCTTGTTCACAGAATAAAATATATTAATGTTGTAGACATGTTTCATGGGAACGTTGCAAGAACATTCATGTGTCCAGTTTTCTGGGGGTTAGGAGAATATTTCATCAATGTCACTCACACCAAACCAGGGGTTGGAACCGAAATTATTTTCCAATCGTTTCATTCTGAACAGAACCACCATTTTTTTTTATTCCATTCCACTGTTTCGACCAGCAAGATAAAGTTCCGAACCGGTTCGAACCCAAACAAAGTATCAGTTTCTATTGTTCATTTTATAACCAGTGAAATCTTTAAATTCCTTCACCAATCAGGGCGGATAGAGCAGGCAAGCTAGTTGTTCATATGTGTGATGGACAGACAAGTGTAGCCTATGGCGCAAGATGCGACGGAAGTTTTGCAGGTGGGGAGAGAGCGGGAGAGGGTTGAGGAGGAGGCTTGAAGCACTGGGAATCTTATTATGACATGCATTATCTGAATTAGGTCCACAGAATTTGAATTAGTAGGAGCGGCTTCTATGGAAGAAATGTGAATGTCCTTTGAGCTATCTAGCTAACAAGCTTGTGTGTGCAGAGAGGCACCAGAATTAAAAAGCACGTCTTACTTTTTTGTAGTTAATAAATCCAAAGTCAAACATGATTAAAAAAAACACCCAGTGCTTGACATTGGATGAAAGAAGTGCAGAAGCTGTCTTTTTTCAAGTCGGTCCATTAGACTATGTTCACCAAAATTCACAAATGACATTATGCTACAGAGACCTCTGATTATTACCTATTCACTATTAATAATGCCTATATGAAAAAGTAAGCATTATTAACACTGGAAGGCTGCTGTGCCTGATCCCATGTAGGCCTACCATCTTTCCACCCCACCAAGCAGAACTGTACTGTTAGTCACATGTTGTCAACATGTGGTCAACCCTCCATCTGGAGAGCTCCTGGGTGTTTAGACTTGGCTTTTGATCCAACCCTGAAACAACCCTATCAAGATCCTGTTTAGCAGCTGATGTTAAAGCTACAATGTAGTTAGACCAGGGCTGGAATAAAAGCTGGAGAATGGTTGCCACACTTGATATAAAATATTGCAACATTACAACCAAATACTTTTGTTTTTGTACAATTATTTCCCCATTCAATGAATCAGGGTTTAAATGGATAAGGTAGGCTACTTCTAAGCAAGGTATCGAACTAGACATGTTTATATATAAGGCTCAAATAGTAATGTTTCAGGCGAGATCTATGCACAGCAAGTTATTTGTCAATTAGGCTGCCCTTAGAATATTTTTTACGTTGTCGCAATTGCATGGCTATTGTTTAATAGAGGGGAATCCCAGCTTTCCAACGGTGCAGATTTATTTAGGCTGTCTACAGTGCCGGTGGAAAGGCAAGAATGACAATGCTTAGGGAGTGAACGCTATGTATAATAAGGGTTACATGGAGAAAATCGTACCTCTCTGAAATGAAAATGGATGGCTCTCCCTTCAGCAAAATAGATTCGACCTAAATCCTCCCTGAACGCTTAGTGACCCTCGCCTATACCGAAAACAACTATTAAAATAAAGTGGATAGCAGAGAACATATCTGCCGTTTACCCTCACTTATTGGACAGACCAGAGTCTTAGATACACAATTTTATAAACTTTTCATCATTCACATAAATGCAGGAATGTCGATAGCGCAGTGGAAGCGCACAGGGCTGCGGGGCAGAAGGTTGTGGGTTCGCAGACCACCGTGGATAAGAGTAGGAGTGGAAAGATCTCCGTTATAGTAAAGGCATTGCATGAATGTATCATCGTATATGAAGGTCCGATATTACATTTAAATATTAGCAGAGTCTTTTTTAATACCACACAAATTACCGAAATGACAAGCTAAGAATGGACAGAGAGAGAGGCCTATGTGTTCATCTTATCATATTTGTCCAACGCCAAATCAGTGTCTTGTTTGCAACGAAACTGTTTGCAAATAATTAAATCTGAGACATCATTGGGAATCTGAGCATGGTACTTTCAAAAGTTAGGCCTGCCTATCCACCTCAGACAGAGTAGGCCTACTGACATAGAAAAATGTAGCTTTAACAGCTGCTGGCTTACTCTTCTTCCGTGGCTTAACCCGAGGTCACACGTGTTTTTCTTAAAGCTGTCTGGGTTTAAACATCTTCTATTGTACAGAAAGTTAATACCTTAATCAATTGATAGTGACAGAATTTGATTACTTCCCAAGCAAAGGAATTTTTTTGTCTCCTCAGCTATGGAAGGTTGTAGCTCAGCCTGTGTGAATGTCAAAGACACGAAACAATGATATTCCCATATGCTTCGGAGTCACGTCTTTCACGGGTAATTTACAGCTTTTTCTATTAAAATCTAATGCTAATAAGGGGTAGGACTGTTCTTTTTGCCATTTTCTTTCAAAAAAGGTCATTACCAGGTTATGCTGAGGTCTTAACTATGACAAGAAGGCTACATAATATAGCACATAATATAGTGGTCAGAATCATGACCAACTGATCGTGTGGCAGTAAGAAAAATACGTTATATTCTGGTCGGTGAAAATATGAAAAACAATAGGTCTTTTTTCAACCAGTTTGCGACCAGAATAAGACAGAACTTTCAAGTTTTACCCACTGGTCATATATTGGACAGAAAAAGACGTCATATTGTAGTCAGTAAAAATACAGTTTGCGACCAAAATAAGATGTCATAAAAAGATGTCATACTGACATCTTTTCAACCAGGTTTTGCCCACTGGGTACCCCTTCAATTTGAGTCTTGGTTTTAACTTAACAGCCCTTCACTGGCACAGAGGTAGGCTATTTAAAGAGTGCACGGTGGGTAGAGGAATATCGCAGCCTATAGCCTAATTTCGTCTGTCAAACAGGTAGGACTACCTCTTATTTCTTAAATAGGAAGAAATAGTCTCCAACACAAAGCACTCTTGTTGTTTAGTAATGTCTAATTAAAATGAACAGGGTTAAAATTATGCCTACTCGATTTTGGTTACATTCAGCACCATGAGCTGTCTATTTCTGATTGATTGTGCCTCGACAGCTGCATCAAGTTTTAGCACCACAATGTAAGTTACTCGAATCAGGCTTTTTGTGAGGTCAATGACTCTGATAAATATATCATGGTCAAGAAACCTATATTTTTAATAAAATCAATTGTAGTAGTAGCAAGCTATCAAAGTTGACCTCCAATCCTCCTCATCTTCTTGCTCTCCTTCTCGAACAGAGCATAGTGTAAGATAGTTCCAAAAATTCACTAGGCCTAATCAAAAAAGATTTTCAGGGAAGCCTTTGCCTCTCCTCCTTAACTGCCACCATAGGCCTACACAGCACAGTCATTGGTTGCATCTATTCAATCAGATCCGCTTTAGCTGGCATCCGCAGAGCGGTTGTTTTGGCAGTGTGGGATGTGGAACTGCGTTAGATCTGTCAAATCAAGGCATAATACCTAAATCGGACATTGCCATTGGCTGCATGGAGTCGCATTTGGAGAAATCTCATGCAGCCTTGTTTACAAGTTCGAACACTGGAATGTGAAATATAATCTACAGCTCGATTAGACTGATTGTAAGGACCGACGCTGGAGTAGAGAAGCAGGTACGGTGAGTCAACATTTAATTGGAACAGACATGGAACAGGACAGAAACAGTGTCAGAACCGAGTAATACACAGACGGAAGACAATTAATGCAGAAGCGGGGAACGGAGCCGGGGAACAGACAGATATAGGGGAGGTAATAAAACAGGTGATTGAGTCCAGGTGAGTCCAATAATTCGCTGATGCGTGTGACGAGGGAAGGCAGGTGTGCATAATGATGGTGGCAGGAGTGCGTAATGCAGGGCATTCAGGCGCCCTCGAGTGCCAGAGCGGGAGAGCGGGAGCAGGCGTGACACTGATAGAATCCTTATGATTTTGTTTAATGATTGTCAATTTGAGCGTAAATTATTTCTATATACAGTGCCTTTAGAAAGTATTCAAACCCCTTGACTTATTCCACATTTTATTGTGTTACAGCCTGATTTCAAAATTGATTCAATATATATTTGTTCTCACCCATCTAGACACAATACCCCATAATGACAGTGAAAACATGTTTTGATTTTTTATGTATTTATTGTAAATGAAATACAGAAATAGCTAATTGACATGTGAATTAACACTCCTGAATCAAAACACCCCTGAATGTTAGAATCCCCTGATTGTGTGATTACAGCTGTGAGTCTTTCTGAGTAAGTCTCTTAGAGCTTTGCACACCTGGATTGTACAATATTCGCACATCATTCTTTTTTAAATTCATCAAGCTCTGTCAAGTTGGTTGTTAATCATTGCTAGACAGTGATTTTCAAGACTTACCATAGATTTTCAAAGTCAAAACTGAAGACAAAACTATTCAATGTCGTCTAGGATTTTGCTTGTGCTTAGCTTCTTTTTATCCTTAAAAACTCCCTAGTACTTGCCGATGACAAGTAAACTCATAATATGAAAATAGCCACCACCGTGGTACTCAGTGGTACTCAGTGATGAGTGGTACTCAGTGATGTGTTGTGCTGGATTTGCACCAAAAATGATGCTTTGTATTCAGGACATAAAGTTAAGTTCATGACCACATTTTTTTGCAGTTTTACATTAGTTTCTTGTTGCAAACAGGATGCATCTTTTGGAATATTTGTATTATGTACAGGCTTTCTTCTTTTCACTCTGTCATCACAGCCATTAAACTCTAACTGTTTTAAAGTCACCATTCGCCTCATGGCCTGAGCGGTTTCCTTCCTCTCCGGCAAATGAGTTACGAAGGATGCCTGTATCTTTGTAGTGATTGGGTGTATTGATACAAAGTGTAAATAGTAACCTCACCATGCTCAAACTGATATTCAATGTCTGCTTTTTTTTACCCATCTACCAATAGATGCCCTTCTTTGTGAGGCATTGGAAAACATCCCTGATCTTTGTGGTTAAATCTGTGTTTGAAATTCACAGCTCTACTGAGGAGGTAATCATTAAAAAAATCATGTTAAACACTATTATTGCACACAGAGTGAGTCCATGCAACTTCTGTGACTTGTTAAGCACATTTTACTCCTGAACTTATTTAGGCTTGCCATAAAAAAGGAGTTGAATACTTAGTGACTTAAGAAATTTCAGCTTTAATTATTATTATTTTTTTACATTTCTAAAAACCTAATTTCACTTTGACACGATGGGGTATTGTGTGTAGGCCAGTGACACAAAATCTCAATTAAATCCATTTTAAATTCAGGCTGTAACACAACAATTGTGGGAAAAGTCAAGGGGTGTGAATACTTTCTGAAGGCATCCTCATCAATTTACACACAATACCCCATAATGACAAAGCATAAACAGGTTTTAGATTTTTTTTGCAAATTTATTAAAAATAAAAAACAGAAATACAGTATTTACATAAGTATTCAGACCTTTTGCTATGAGGCTCGAAATTGAGCTCAGGTGCATCCTGTTTCCATTTATCATCCTTGAGATGTTTCTACAACTTGATTGGAGTCCACCTGTGGTAAATTCAAATGATTGGACATAATTTGGAAAGACACACACCTGTCTAAATAAGGTCCCACAGTTGACGGTGCATGTCAGAGCAAAGACCAAGCCACGAGGTCGAAGGAATTGTCCGTAGAGCTCAGAGACAGGATTTTGTCGAGGCACAGATCTGGGGAAGGGTACCCAAAAATGTCTGCAGCATTGAAGGTCCACAAGAACACAGTGGCCTCCATCATTCTTAAATGGAAGAAATTTGGAACCACAAGACTCTTCCTAGAGCTGGCCACCCGGCCAAACTGAGCAATCAGGGGAGAAGGGCCTTGGTCAGGGAGGTGACCAAGAACCCAATGGTTCAATGGTTCTGACAGAGCTCTAGAGTTCCTCTGTGGTGATGGGAGAACCTTCCAGAAGGACAACCATCTCTGCAGCACTCTACTAATCAGACCTTTATGGTAGAATGGCCAGACGGAAGCCACTCCTCAGTAAAAGGCACACAACAGCTTGCTTGGAGTTTGCCAAAAGGCACCTAAAGGAATCTCAGACCATGACAAACAATATTCTCTGGTCTGATGAAACCAAGATTGAACTCTTTGGCCTGAATGCCAAGCATTACGAACAGAAGGAAACCTGGCACCATCCCTACGGTGAAGCATGGTGGTGGCAGCATCATGCTGTGGGGAGGTTTTTCAGTGGCAGGGACTGGGATACCAGTCAGGATCGAGGCAAAGAGGAATGGAGCAAAGTACAGAGAGATCCTTGATGAAAACCTGCTCCAGAGCGCTCAGTACCTCAGACTAAGGTGAAGGTTCACCTTTCAACAGGACAACGACCCTAAGCACACAGCCAAGACAGCGCAGGAGTGGCTTCAGGACAAGTCTCTGAATGTCCTTGAGTGGTCTAGCCAGAGCCCAGACATGAACCCGATCGAACATCTCTGGAGAGACCTAAAAATATCTGTGCAGCAGCTCTCCCCATCCAACCTGACAGAGCTTGAGATGATTTGCAGAGAAGAATGGGGGAATCTCCCCAAATACAGCTGTGCCAAGCTTGTAGCGTCATACCCAAGAAGACTCGAGGCTGTAATCACTGCCAAAGGTGCTTCAACAAAGTACTGAGTAAAGGGTCTGAATACTTATGTAAATGTGATATTTTTATTTTGATGAATTAGCCAACATTTCTAAAAACCTGTTTTTGCTTTGTCAGTATGGCATGTTGTGTGTCGATTGATAAGGAGGAAAATCAATGTAATCAATTTTAGGATAAGGCTGTAACCTAACAAAATGTGGAAAAGGTCAAGGGTCTGAATACTTTCTGTAGAACTTACCAAAGACGACGTTACCGTGTTCTCAGAACTAAACATATTTGTGACCTAGACACGTTTAATGGGAACTTTGCAAAAAATATTCTAGTGTCCAGTTTTCTGTTGGTTAGGAGAATATTCCATCAACGTCCCACCAAACATACACAGAGCATGCTTGCCATGTTCTCAGAACATAAGATATTAATGTTCAAGACATGTTTTATGGGAACATTGCAAAAACATTTGTGTAAAAATAAATAAATCAAGCCACCGATTTGACACACAATTACATTGTGCATGTTCATTTATACAGTAATTATTATTCAACATCTCCTCGTCTGGGATTTGAACTTACAACCTGTTGGTTCACAATACTCACATCTTCCTGCTACGCAACCATGTCCTTTGTCAGGTGTTAGTTAAGCTGACTCTTCTCTCATCATTGATTTGATTTACTAACTTCAGCTATTGATGGGCTTTCTGCATAGTTGTCTAATGTTGGCGGGTAATATTAGGCTGTCTTCAGCATAGAGCCTAGCTATACTGACCCAATAAGCACATGCTCCAGAGATACACCTTATTGGGACATTGGTTAGGGGGTTTGACATTGTTGCTGGTGGCCTGGGTTTGAAGATTCTCCGAAACCCTCAGAACACGAGACACATGAATGTTTTTGCAACATCCCATGAAACGTGTATAGAACTTTAATATCGTATATTTTGAGAACATGGTAACCGTGTTCTAGTTAATATTAAGCAACCTTATGGGTAACATTACAACAATGTTCTCTCTCCCTAGCACTGTTAGATGGGTAGTTTTCTCTTTAATGGCAAACAGAATTTCCCTGCAGAAAGGATAGTGATATTGGTAAGGCCAGCCTAGCTGGTGTTTACTAGTACATTCAACTGCACCAATATATATAATATAATCCTACTATATTCTATAGAACTCTGAAATACACAGATTTCATTTCTAATCAAACATAATTTAGTCTGTATCTCGCTCCCCTCCTCGCCTACCCCCCTCACCCTTCTCCCATGGGATCTCCCTCCCCCCTTCCAACCCAGGATTGTCGCCAAGGCAACAAGCAGCTCATTTCTAAAGTGTCAGTTTACATTATTGTCTTCACGCTCTCTATTGATAACCTCCACGCCTCTCTCTCTTACTCTCTTTCCTTCTATCTATCACTCCCTCTCGCCTCCTCTCTTTCTTGTATTCTCTCGGTCACTGTCTCTCACGTTCAAACACTGTTGTCTCTCGCTCTAAATCTCACTTCATTTCTCACTCTGCCTCTCTCTCCCTCTCTCTCACTTCATTTCTCTGTCCGATTCTCTCTCTTTAAGATACAGTACAAACTTGCGTGCAAATACACACACACACACACCCTATGTTTTCAGAAAAAGAGGGAAAGTGAGTGATTGAGTGAAGACAAAATGTACATTCCCTAAAAGGCGCTGACAGGATCTCACTGTAAAAGACAAAAGGTTTGCACAGATAGAAGTGTGAAAGACAGGCCATATGGTAGAACATGGGAACGACTATCTACACATGTTTAATGCTCACTGTATGTATAATGTACACGACATGGACAGACAATTGTTACGCGTTATGCACTTCAGCGGTCCCGTTTTGTGTGCTTGTTTGTACGACCACTTTGCAGCTGAGCCGTTGTTGCTCCTAAACGTTTCCACTTCATAATAACAGCACTTACAGATGACCAGGGCAGCTCTAGCAGGGCAGAAATTTGATGAACTGACTTGTCGGAAAGGTGGCATCCTATGACGGTGCCTCGTTGAAAGTTACTGAGCTCTTCAGTAAGGCCATTCTACTGCCAACGTATGTCTATGGAGATTGCATGGCTGTGTGCTCGATTTTATACACCTGTCAGGTACGGGTGTGGCTGAAATAGCCGAATCCATTAATTTGAAGGGGTTTTCCACATACTTTTGTGTATATATAGTATCCTACCCAGCTAGTGTATAACATTCTTAGAACCATATATTTCTTAGTGCTTGGTGAGAGTGTGGTTGTCCCATGGTTATTGTGCATACAACCATCCCACAAAGTTCTGTGAATGGTGCAGGATACCCAGCTAGCACATAATGTTCTGAGAACCATATGTTTCTTAGTTGGGAATGTCAGTGTTTCAGCATAACGTTTCCTACATGTTTCCTCATGTTTCTATTTAAAATAATGTTCTCAAAACAGTCGAGAACGTGAAGAAACAACGTTCTTCTGTGGGAATTTCAATACTTAAGACTAACGTTTTCTGCAGGTTTCGCAATGGTTCTGTTTAATGCTTTATACTCATGGGAATTGGCCTATATAGATAGGGCAGGTTTTCATCAAGGATCTCTCTGTACTCGCTCCGTTCATCTTTCAATCGATCCTGACTAGTCTCCCAGTTCTTGCCACTGAAAAACATCCTCACAGCATGATGCTGCCACCACCATGCTTCACCGTAGGGATGGTGCCAGGTTTCCTCCAGATGTGATGCTTGGCATTCAGGCCAAAGAATTCAATCTTGGTTTCATCAGACCAGATAATCTTGTGTCTCATGGTCTGAGAGTCCTTTAGGTGCCTTTGGGGCTGTCATGTACGTTTTACTGAGGAGTGGCTTCCGTCTACCATAAAGGCCTGATTGGTGGAGTGCTGCAGAGATGGTTGTCCTTCTGGAAGGTTCTCCCATCTCCACAGAGGAACTCTGGAGCTCTGTCAGAGTGACCATCGGTTCTTGGTCACCTCCTTGACCAAGGCCCTTCTCCCCGACTGCTCAGTTTGGCCGGGCTGCCAGCTCTAGGAAGAGTCTTGGTGGCTCCAAATTTCTTCCATTTAAGAATTATGGAGGCCACTGTGTACTTGGGGACCTCGCTGCAGACATGTTTTGGTACTCTTCCCCAGATCTGTGCCTCAATAAAATCCTGTCTCAGAGCTCTACAATTCCCTTTGACCTCATGGCTTGGTTTTTGCTCTGACATGCACTGTCAACTGTGGGACCTTATTTAGACAGGCCTTTCCAAATCATGTCCAATCAATTGACTTTACTACAAGTGGACTCCAATCAAGTTGTAGAAACATCAAGGATAATCAATGGAAACAGGATGCACCTGAGCTCAATTTCGAGTCTCATAGCAAAGGGTCTGAATACTTATGTAAATAAGGTATTTCATTTTTTTTAAATTCCTTATACATTTGCAAAAATGTCTAATATCCTGTTTTCGCTTTGTCATTATGGTATTGTGTGTAGATTGATGAGAAAAAATTGTGTATTTAATACATTTTAGAAGATGGCTGTAACATAACAAAATGTGGAAAAGGGAAGTCTCGTCTGAAGTTAGCCCAGTACCAGTTAAAAAATATTTGGAAGTATATATGCCAGCAGCATACCACCCTGCATACCACTGCTGGCTTGCTTCTGAAGCTAAGCAGGGTTGGTCCTGGTCAGTCCCTGGATGGGAGACCAGATGCTGCTGGATGTGGTATTGGAGGGCCAGTAGGAGGCACTCTTTCCTCTGGTCTAATAAAATATCCCAATGCCCCAGGGCAGTGATTGGGGACACTGCCCTGTGTGTAGGGTGCCGTCTTTCGGATGGGACGTTAAACGGGTGTCCTTACTCTCTGAGGTCGTTAAAGATCCCATGGCACTTATTGTAAGAGTAGGGGTGTTAACCCCGGTGTCCTGGCTAAATTCCCAATCTGGCCCTCAAACCATCATGGTCACCTAATAATCCCCAGTTTACAATTGGCTCATTCATCCCCCTCCTCTCCCCTGTAACTATTCCCCAGGTCGTTGCTGCAAATGAGAAAATGTTCTCAGTCAACTTACCTGGTAAAATAAAAATAATATGGAAGTAGTTTAGTGACCAAAAAAGGGGTTAAATATGGGTAATAATTAAAAAAATCCCAATCTTTCTTATATCTCTCAGATATAGGACAGACTCTTCAAAACAAACTCCCTTTTTATTTTTTGGGGACTGTTTGCCATGTATGAATATGTTATTCATTGTGTTTCTATGGGCTAATAGCAGTAAGGCCTCATTTGTATAACTACAGGGGTCCTACAATTCAAAATCAAATAGGAAAATCATCCATGGTATGATCATCTTAAAACAATTCCACTGGCATGGAAGTGAACTGGGTAAATGAAAGAGCTAGCTTGCTACCTCTATGTTAATATTAGCTATCTATAGAGCTATCGCATCTAGCTCATGTCTTCTATCTAAATAATACTGATAAGATTAACTAAATGTAAATATGTCTGCCAGCTGTTAGTAGCTAACTACTGATGTTGACATTGATAGTACAAGCGTTTGGGAAAGAGTAGTTTTTAAGGTGTTTGTGGAGGTTGCGCGCTCTGGTAATTCGGTCGTTATGTGGCTTTGGGGGAGCTTTCTAAACGGCCTGGCTAAACTGAAATGTGACGCTTTGGCCATGGTACAGATCGCTAATCGGGTGGCATTTTGGAGAACCCCGGAGCCATGCTTTCTTGGGAGGGGTGGATTGTGGATTTTCCTACAAGTTTTTAAAAATATAATTTAGGATCAATGTGGTCACAGTTGCTTCTGTTTGAAGAGGCAGTGGATAAGGTTAGCTTGCTATAGCTAGCTATCTTCTTCCTCCATTTCCGAATGAATTTGTGGCTCTCTCTTTCTAGCTGGAAAAATTAGTGAGCTCGATTTTGTTTGTCTGCTGTATGTCGATAACTTAGCTAAGTTTGTCACTGATACGGGCATGTAAATATCCTAAACCTAGTCCGTTAGACAGTGATCGTCGCAAGCTAAAACGTGGGAGAGAGAGAAAAGATAATTAACTTTATGTTTCATCCGCTGCTGGCTTGCTAATGTTCACTCAAATTAGATTTTTATTCTACAAAGATTGTAATTGTGTCAATATGTTGTGAATATTGTAGTAAAATCATCACAGATGATTTCCATTCTAACAAGTGATGTGCCACTTACTGTAGACCAAATTAGCATGTATAGTAGGTTACAGGCAATATACTCCTACGCCGTGTGAGTCATAGGAAATCCCAGCTTGCGTTTGGGGCTTTCCGGCAATCTTCATTATATGCAGGGAGCATAAATTGTACAATTGTTTAAACTAACATATCATTTTTCAAGTCAGAACCCATGTATACAAGTTAATATACAGCACTAACTGCATAAACATTTGATTAGGTTTGGAGACTATGGGTCAATTATTAGACTAAAGGTCAGGACGCAACAGTTCACCTGACACAAGACTGAATCCAAACATTATACTATTGACTGTATGTGCATTTGACATTTCCTGTACTTTTTGTCGCATTTGTTGATAACAAAATCGGCAAATACTCTGCATACGTTCAGTAACATGATTAGAATATAATTTTTTATTTTTGGGGTAGGTGGAACACAAGACAAAAATAATGACGAGGTGAGAGGTCGAACTGGTGTCTACAAGTGGCCACACACCTCTCCAAAGTGTACACAGTTCCTAAGTAAATGCAATGCACTTTCATAACTCAAAGAGTCTTCAACTATAAGGTGCTTTATTGAGCTCTCCTAGCTGTGCCGTTGAGGAACTAGAGCAAGTACACTTGTAGTTGTTTTGGTTGGAACACAGCCCTGCATCCCCGTCATCACGCAATTACTCTTGTTTACGCAATCCAAAAACAGTCCATTATATCGCATTCTGGGTCAGGTGGGCATCATTTGAAACCTTGCAGTATAGCCAACATGACTACTAGCTAAATTATCAAATACGATCTTAGTGTTAGGCTTTCAGAAGGCAAGTCAGAGAAGCAGATTGTCATTTTGGTGTGTATACAATGTCACAGGAAGGCCAAAAAGATCATCAAGGACATCGACCACCCAAGCCACGGCCTGTTCACCCCGCTACCATCCAGAAGGCGAGGTCAGTACAGGTGCAACAAAACTGGGACCGAGAGACTGCTTCTATTTCAAGGTCATCAGACTTTTAAATAGCCATCACTAGCCGGCTACCACCCGGTTACTCAACCCTGCGCCTTAGAGTCTGCTAACAGTTGAAGTCGGATGTTTACATTCACTTAGGTTGGAGTCGTTAAAACTCGTTTTTCAACCACTCCACAAATGTCTTGTTAACAAACTATAGTTTTGGCAGCAGTCTGCGTTGTGCTGCAGACTGCTGTGATAGCCATGCTGATTAATTATATGCATATTCTAGTTTCGGGGGCTGAGAAATAGGCAGTTTCAAATGGGTACGTGTTTTTAGCCAAAAACGGAAATATCGCGCCCTAGTCTTAAGAAGTTAAGTGTGCCTTGAATTCTAAATAAATCACTGACCACACATGCAGAGATCATCCCTTCACCTACAGCACTCTGCGTCTCACAAAGTCACGGCGGTTGGAACCAAAAATCTCAGACCAAAAGACAGATTTCAACCGGTCTAATGTCCATTGCTTGTGTTTCTTGGCCCAAGCAAGTCTCTTCTTATTATTGTTGTCCTTTAGTAGTGGTTTCTTTGCAGAAATTCAACCACGAAGGCCTGATTCACGCAGTCTCCTCTGAACAGTTGATGTTGAGATGTGTCTGTTACTTGAACTCTGTGAAGCATTTATTTGGGCTGCAATTTCTGAGGCTGGTAACTCTAATGAACTTATCCTCTGCAGCAGAGGTAACTCTGGGTCTTCATGTCCTGTGGCGTTCCTCATGAGAGGCAGTTTCATCATAGCGCTTGATGGTTTTTGCAACTGCACTTGAAGACACGTTCAAAGTTCTTGAAATATTTCTTATTTATTAAAATAATAATGGACTGTCGTTTCTCTTTGCTTATTTGAGCTGTTCTTGCCATAACATGGACTCAGTCTTTTAACAAATAAGGCTATCTTCTGTATACCACTCATACCTTGTCACAACACAACTCATTGGCTCAAACGCATTCAGAAGGAAAGAAATTCCACAATTAACTTTTAACAAGGCACACCTGTTAATTGAAATGCATTCCAGGTGACTACCTCATGAAGTTGGTTGAGAGGCTACTTCTACAATGTAGTAAATGGTTCAAATAAAGAAAAACCTTGGAATGAGTAGGTGTGTCCAATATTTTGACTGGTACTGTATACTGAACAAAAATATAAATGCAACATGTAAAGTCCCATTTTTCATGAGCTGTAATAAAAGATCTCAGAAATGTTTCATGTGCAAAAAAAAAAGCTTATTTCTCTCACATTCTCTGTACACATTTTTTACATCCCTGCTAGTGAGCATTTCTCCTTTCTCCTTTCGCCACAATTAACAACCTGATAAACTCTATGCAAAGTAGATGTTTCGCGCTGCATGAGGCAGATGGTGGTCACACCAGATACTGACACGTTTTCTGATCGACACCCCTACCTTTAAAAAAAATATATATCTTTGACCAACAGATGCATATCTGTATTCCCATTCATGTGCAATCCATACATTAGCGCCAAATGAATTTATTTCAATTAACTGATTTCCTTACATGAACTGTAACTCTGTTAAATCTTTAAAATTGCTGCATGTTGCGTTTTATATTTTTGTTCAGTGTATAAAACAAAATTGTACTGGAGTGCACAGAGAGCATGATTATACTCTTACCCAAGAAATACAAGAGAAACACATTCTCTGTGCAGTATCAATGATACAAAATGACTGAATATACAGTTGGATCGTTTTGACTATACCCAGGAAGTGAGCAGAGATATCTACAGCAGTTCCACAGAACTGTCTACAGTAGTTCCACAGAACTGTCTACAGTAGTTCCACAGAGCTGTCTACAGTAGATCTACAGACCGTTCTGCAGTAGTTCCACAGAGCTGTCTACAGTAGATCTACAGACCGTTCTGCAGTTGTTCCACAGAGCTGTCTACAGTAGATCTACAGACCGTTCTGCAGTAGTTCCACAGAGCTGTCTACAGTAGATCTACAGACCGTTCTGCAGTAGTTCCACAGAGCTGTCTACAGTAGATCTACAGCCCGTTCTACAGTAGTTCCACAGAGCTGTCTACAGTAGATCTACAGACCGTTCTACAGTAGATCTACAGACCGTTCTACAGTAGTTCCACAGAGCTGTCTACAGTAGTTCCACAGAGCTGTCTACAGTAGTTCCACAGAGCTGTCTACAGTAGATCTACAGACCGTTCTACAGTAGTTCCACAGAGCTGTCTACAGTAGTTCCACAGAGCTGTCTACAGTAGATCTACAGACCTTTCTACAGTAGTTCCACAGAGCTGTCTACAGTAGTTCCACAGAGCTGTCTACAGTAGATCTACAGACCGTTCTGCAGTAGTTCCACAGAGCTGTCTACAGTAGATCTACAGACCGTTCTGCACTCGTTCCACAGAGCTGTCTACAGTAGATCTACAGACCGTTCTGCAGTCATTCCACAGAGCTGTCTACAGTAGTTCCACAAAGCTGTCTACAGTAGTTCCACAGAGCTGTCTACAGTAGTTCCACAGAGCTGTCTACAGTATATCTACAGACCGTTCTGCAGTAGTTCCACAGGGCTGTCTACAGTAGTTCCACAGAGCTGTCTACAGTAGTTCCACAGAGCTGTCTACAGTAGATCTACAGACCGTTCTGCAGTAGTTCCACAGAGCTGTCTACAGTAGATCTACAGACCGTTCTGCAGTCATTCCACAGAGCTGTCTACAGTAGTTCCACAGAGCTGTCTACAGTAGATCTACAGACCGTTCTGCAGTAGTTCCACAGAGCTGTCTATAGTAGATCTACAGACCGTTCTGCAGTAGTTCCACAGAGCTGTCTACAGAATATTTACAGACCTTTCTACAGAGCTGTCTACAGTAGATCTACAGAGCTGTCTACAGTAGATCTACAGGCCGTTCTGCAGTAATTCCACAGAGTTGTCTACAGTAGATCTACGGAGCTGTCTACAGTAGATCTCCAAACCGTTCTGCAGTAGTTCCACAGAGCTGTCTACAAAAGTTTTACAGAACTGTCTACAGTAGATCTACGGAGCTGTCTACAGTAGATCTCCAAACCGTTCTGCAGTAGTTCCACAGAGCTGTCTACAAAAGTTTTACAGAGCTGTCTACAAAAGTTTTACAGAACTGTCTACAGTAGTTCTACAGAGCTGTCTACAGTAGCACCACAGACCTGTCTACAGTAGCACCACAGACCTGTCTACAGTAGCACCACAGACCTGTCTACAGTAGCACCACAGACCTGTCTACAGTAGCACCACAGACCTGTCTACAGTAGCACCACAGAGCTGTCTACAGTAGCACCACAGAGCTGTCTACAGTAGCACCACAGAGCTGTCTACAGTAGCACCACAGAGCTGTCTACAGTAGCACCACAGAGCTGTCTACAGTAGCACCACAGAGCCGTCTACAGTAGCACCACAGAGCCGTCTACAGTAGCACCACAGAGCCGTCTACAGTAGCACCACAGAGCCGTCTACAGTAGCACCACAGACCTGTCTACAGTAGCACCACAGACCTGTCTACAGTAGCACCACAGAGCCGTCTACAGTAGCACCACAGAGCCGTCTACAGTAGCACCACAGAGCCGTCTACAGTAGCACCACAGAGCCGTCTACAGTAGCACCACATAGCTGTCTACAGTAGCACCACAGAGCTGTCTACAGTAGCACCACAGAGCCGTCTACAGTAGCACCACAGAGCTGTCTACAGTAGCACCACAGAGCCGTCTACAGTAGCACCACAGAGCTGTCTACAGTAGCACCACAGAGCTGTCTACAGTAGCACCACAGAGCTGTCTACAGTAGCACCACAGAGCCGTCTACAGTAGCACCACAGAGCCGTCTACAGTAGCACCACATAGCTGTCTACAGTAGCACCACAGAGCTGTCTACAGTAGCACCACAGAGCCGTCTACAGTAGCACCACATAGCTGTCTACAGTAGCACCACAGAGCCGTCTACAGTAGCACCACAGAGCCATCTACAGTAGCACCACAGACCTGTCTACAGTAGCACCACAGAGCCGTCTACAGTAGTTCTATATACATGTCTATGGTGGTTCTACAGACACGTCTGCAGTAATTGTTTAAAGTGAATCTCTGTGAAGGTATTAGGTGAGCATTAGGGATCACATTCTCATTAGATACTAAGAGGATTCTTAAGTGGCGACGCTTCCCACAGCCTGTTGTGTGTTTTCGTGTGTGTGTGTGTGTGAACGTGTGTGTGTGTGTCAGCATCTGTGACTACCCAGCTAACAACTCCAGGGAGAGAGAACATTTTTGTAATGTTCCCAATAAAGGTCCTCTAATGTTTGCGTGTCCAGTTGTCTGTTAGTCAGAGAAACATTCTATCTATGTTAGCAAAAACCTTCAGAGAACCGTTTGTAGCATGTTTTGGCATTGAAGGTAGAAGAACATTTCATGGGATGTGGCAAGGACATTCATATGCCCAGTCTTCTGTGGGTTAGGAGAATATTCCATCAACGTCCCACCGACCACACACAGAACATGGTTGCCATGTTCTCAGGATATAAGACATGAATGTTCTAGACACGTTTCATGAGAACATTGCGCAAACATTTATGTGTATCAGTTGGAACTAATTGAACGTTCGCCCCTTCCAATAAACAGTTCCACTACACATCACACCTTGTTACTGTCGCCCAGCCAATGAAGGCCCTAGCTCTTTGTCCGTTGACAAGGTTAGAGACACTTTAACACACAGCGTTTTCTACTTACATGCCTGACACACACGATTACATTGTGCATGTTCACTTACACAGTAATTATTGTTCAACAGTCCTCACCTGAGATTTGAACTCACAACCTCTTGGTTCACTGTACATTCCTCTTCCTGCTACACCACCAAGTCCACGCCATGTACTGGTTCATCTGACTATTGTCATCATTGATTTGATCGACTTATCTCAGCAATTTAAGGGCTTTCGGTATAGTTGTCTGTTGTTGAGGCATGTTAAACCTGTTTCAATGATACTCCTGAATCCATAATCCATTTTTTTTTCTTGAATGTACTTTTAACAGAGCTGAGATTTACTTCAAAGTGCATTCAACCTATTGCTTACAGGCTTCCACCTATCCAGTTGTGTCAGATCTACACTGGTGCCTAGGGAAGAGGGTTTCTTCTGGGCAGGAGAGGGCCTTACTATACTGACCCAATAAGCATGTCTAAGTGATGTCCCTTATTGGGACAGTGGCTAGGGGGTTTGTCATTAGTGCGAGTGGCCTGGGTTCAAGACCCGCTAGGGGAATCCCAAACGCCCTAACAACTGTCCCAATAAGGGATACCTCTGTGGCATGTGCTTATTGGGTCAGCATAGTTAGGCCTTGTCCAGAATAAACCCTAACCCCTCCTCTCTTGGCACGAGTGTAGATGTGAAACAACTTGGCAGGCGTAAGGCTGTAAGAAATAGGGTGAATGCACTTTGAAGTAAATCCCAGCGCTGTTAAAAGTACACATGAAAATTCCGGAGTATCATTTAAACACGTTAACGTGATCCACCAACATTAACGGTACAGAAATAGCTTGTGAAATAAGTAAATCCAGTCAATGATGAGAAGAGTCAGATGAACTGGTACCTGACACGGGGGTGGAGCAGGAAGAGCAGAGTACTGTGAACCAGGAGGCTGTGAGTTCAAATCCCAAGTAAAGAAATGTTGCATAATAATGTCTGTACAAAGCAATCGCCTATATCAAATATGTAAGTTCAGAGCCTTGTGTGTGAGTACCCCTTGCAAATAAGTGAGTGACTGAGTAGGATTTTGTTTTTATTTCAGCATATATTTTCGAAACGTTCACAAATTTTACAATCCGGCTAGAACGTCTAGGCCGTCTTCCAGATTATATGTATGCCTTCAGTGACGGAATACAACCTCCACATTTTAAAAGCAAACACAATGAAGTCGGATTCACGTGAATGTTTTATATTGTGAGGACATGGACAATTCTAATTGACACGAAGGTAATGGTCTCTTGGAAACATTCGAAGCACTCTCGAGGTATGAGTTGAATACCCCTGCAGTAGAGTATGTGCTAGCCATACTTCTGAGTGCGTGTGAGGTGAGAACACACCATAGATGTTGGCCAATTAACCACAGAACAGCGGCGTGCTGTGATGGAACACCAGATGTGGCTGCAGCCCAGCCTGTGGGAATGTGTTAGATTTACCACCTATGGAGCTGTGTTGTTGCTTTCCATATCTCAGACATGTTTAGCATATTTTGTTAATTCGTTATGTGCCCTAAACGAGACACTGAAATGAGCAAATAAGTGAGTGACTAAGTAGAAAAATCTGATTTCAACATATTTTCGAGACGGTCACACATTTTACAATCCGGCTAGAACGTCTAGGCCGTCTTCCAGATTATATGTATGCCTTCAGTGACGGAATACAACCTCCACATCTTAAAAGCAAACACAATGAAGTCGGACTCACAAGTTGGGGCTATCAAAAGCCAACCCTCCTTCATATAACAATAATATTAACAATAATAATACATGGAAAGGCCCAGCCCCAAACCTCCCCTCTCCCCCACCCCAACCCACGGTGGACTGGCTGGAAGGTGAAAATTTGAAGGAGGGATAGCCCATAAATATGAGCAAAGGGACATTTAATTAAATAAGCACTTCTTAAGAGTCCTCCTGGGCCCAATGCTTTTGTTTAAGCATGATTGATTGACTGCTATCTCTCCTGACCAGGACCATTACTTTCGCCACTCCCCCTCTCTCCCCTCTTTTCTCTCTCCATCCCTCCGCAGTCCCCTTCCCTCTTTCTCTCTCCATCCATGATTTTGTTACCTCTCCTCATGCTCTGTTTTTCCCTCAGTCTCCCTGTACCTCTCCCTCAGTATCCCTGTACCTGAGCCTCTCTCCCTCTTTACTCTCCTACTCTCTATTTCACTCTCTCTCCCTGGGGACTAATATTTATCCTAACTGCCGACATGATAATGAGCCCATAGTAAGTCCAGCCATGCCCTGGGGCTAGCAAAGGGCTGAGGGGCAGGGCACTCCTTTCTTCTCTGTGTGTGTGTGTGTGTGTGTGTGTGTGTGTGTGTGTGTGTGTGTGTGTGTGTGTGTGTGTGTGTGTGTGTGTGTGTGTGTGTGTGTGTAAAGGTGCTGCTGTGACATATGTCACCCACTCTCAACTAACAGTAATCACGGTGTGCTGTCATCAATGAAAAGCCTGCTTTAACAGGCAATATGTTCACAATCGTACCTTGGGCCAAAGCTCTAGTCTGTCATGCTTTCGTTCTCTCCTTCCCAGTTCCCAACCCTTCTCTCCTACCTCTCTCTCTCCCCCTTCCACCCTCCTATGTATTTTATTTATTTCTCCCTCCCTCCCTCCGTCATGGTCTGCTATGCTCTGTTGAGTTCTAGCTGTGAGATGTTGAGCTGCGGGGGAGCTCAGTCTGACTGGGGGCAGCTGAGCCGTGGAGTCTGCACACAGACAGACAGATTAAGAGTAAGGGGAGAGAGAGTAAACATTTGAGAGGTTTGTGGTGTTACCGTCTCCCTCTGATCATGTTCAGTTCCTACAGTATGTGTGCAGCCTGTCCCATCCTAGTCGTCCGTCCTCCCTCCACTGGAAGCTCTGGACACACAGTACAGCATGGGGTTCACAAGGGCAGCACATAGGCATGGACTGTGTGTGTGTCTGTGTGCGTGCGTGCTGGGGGAGCCAGGCAGGCTGGCAGACCCATTATAAATGCAGCGCTGGGGAGCAGGCCAGGGATTCACAGTAATTAGATGACAAAACGGTGTCGGCTGGAGATGAGAGAGAGGGGGTCACACACACACACACACACACACACACACACACACAGCTTCCACCGCAGGGCAATCTGTAAGTGTCAATCACCAGACTACCGCGGGAAAAGAGAGGGAGGGAGGGAGGGAGGGAGGGAGGGAGGGAGGGAGGGCAAGAGGGAGCCAGAGAAAGCGAGTGGGACAGAAAAGAGAAAGGGGAGAGAAAGTGAGGGGGAGGGAAGAGAGCAGGGCTGAAAGACAGAGGCAAAGAAAGGGGAGAGGGAGGGTAGTAGGGAGTCAAATACAAGGGTGAGAGAGGAGAGATGGAGAGAGAAAGAGGGGCATGGATGTAAAGTTAAAGGGAGAGAGACAAACGAGAAGACAGAAGGCATCCAAAACATAGATATGTGGTGAAGTCAGATATGAAAACAGAGCTGATGCTCATACAAACACACAATAACATACACACGTGTACACATGGATTTTGTGTTGTAGATATGTGGTGGTAGAGTAGGTGTAGTAGTTATGTGTTGTGAAATCTGTTGTGTATTGTAATGTTAATCATTTGTAGAGCTGCTTTCATTTTTCCTGGACCCCAGGAAGAGTAGCTGCTGCCTTGGTTAATGAGGATCCATAATAAATACAAAAATATTACTACTACCACTACACCTATTACTACTACCACCACTACTATTATCTACTTTATAGTTGTAAATACATGTGGATAGCGTTATGCTCAGGTATGTTTTGGTGATGAAAGGTGAAGTGTGTTCCATTCCATCAGGTGACGGGAGAGGATCCTCAATGTCTGCGTCTTCAAAGTCTACACACACACACACACACACACACACACTGAGGATATTATAATATGAAGGATATATTTAAGTGACAATGCCCTCGAAGCCAGTGTTTGGAGGATATATTGGCACGGGTGTTGTAAGGTCTGAGACGAAGTCGAGCGGCGGCAAACAGTGCCAATATATCCTCCAAACACCAGCTTCGAGGGCATTGTAACTTTTATATAACGGGTTACCAACATATTCAAATAATGATTGACATATTTTCATTAAATGTTCCATTGCCATACTGGCTGGCAACGTTCTTATCCCTTGCTTGCAAGCTACCCAACTACGTCAAAAAAGGGCAGCAAGATTAACAGCAAAGTAGCTGCATTTGCCTTTGTTTAAGCTGTTTTCTAGTGACATTTATTTGGATGCATCCATAACAATGGGATAATGAGGCGCGATTTTCGCCTGGCATAGAACATGTGCTCACTCGTCAGGACACTGTTGTTCAGAGGAGCTAGCCAACAACACAGCTAACAAAATCACTTCAAACTGAAGCTGGAAAGGCTGCAAACTAGCTGCACTTTGTTTCGTGGTACGTTTTTTTTCAATTGGCATGTGTGTATATATCCATAAAAATGCTAGCTGATTCATGATTTCGATTGGATGAGAAATACTGCCTGTCTGTCTCGTCCCCCGATACGTTCATTACTGTGGGACAGCTGGAGACGAATTTGAATAACGAAACAATGTTGCAAAAGTCTGCGAGACAGACAGCAAGGTTTATACAAATCTCCACTGTTGAAAACTAAATGTTAGACTAAAAGAAATGTGAGATAATGTCTAGATGCTTTTTATAGTGGAGATCAAGTTTATAAATTGCCTGGCTGGGCTGATGAGGCAGTGGATTGCGCAGTCAGATGGAACAGAGTAAATAGGCATTTTAACGTCATAGATTTAGCCCGTGGTAACTTGTGGAATAGACACCAATCAGCATTCAGGATAAGACCCACCCGTTGTATAAATTTAGGACATATTTCAGCCCATGTTTAGATTGTTGCTTGTTTTGTGAGTTGTAAGACGGCTTCTTGTTTTTCTTTTCACCAATTGTTTTCTCATTATCTGGGTTTATTGTTGGCCTTGTATATTTATTATGTTTTTACGTTGTTGGCCTTGTATGTTTATAGTCCATGATTGTTTTGTACACACCACGCAAGCACTCACACACAGCTCAAACCAGAAATAGAACTTACAATAGCTCATCCCTTATGATAAGTTCCTTCCTTTACAGGATATGTTTTCTTTTCACAATAGCAATGTCCGTTTCTTGTTACTTTTTCATAATGAGGCAAACAACTCCAGCTACAAAGCATTCTATACAACATTTGAAGAGGCTGGTCCTTGGTCCTCTTCAGCCTCCTGTTGTTTAGCATCTGACAACACATACATATATCTCTAACAGACAGGCAGATATGTGATAGATAGATGCAGTGCATTCGGAAATTATTCAGACCCCTTGACTTTTTCCACATTTTGTTACAGCCTTATTTTTTCCCCCATCAATTTACACACAATACAAATAATAAACAGTAATACCTTATTTACATAAGTATTCAGACCCTTTGCTTTGAGACTCGAAATTGAGTTTCCATTGATCATCCTTAAGATGTTTCTACAACTTGATTGGAGTCCACCTGTGGTAAATTAAATTGATTGGACATGATTTGGAAAGGCACACACCTGTCTAAATAAGGTCCCACAGTTGACAGTACATGTCAAAGCAAAAACCAAGCCATGAGGTCGAAAAAATGGTCTTTAGAGCCCGAGACAGGACTGTGTCAAGGCACAGATCTGGGGAAGGCTACCAAAAAAAATGTGTGCAGCATTGAAAGTCCCCAAGAACACAGTGGCCTCCATCATTCTTAAATGGAAAAGTTTGGAACCACCAAGACTCTTCCTAGAGCTGGCTGCCCGGCCAAACTGAGCAATCGGGGGAGAAGGGCCTTGGTCAGGGAGGTGACCAAGAACCTGATGGTCACTCTGACATTGCTCCAGAGTTCCCAGTTGGCGCAGCGGTCTCAGGAATTACAGATCCTTGTTCAATTCCAGCCTGTATCACAACCGGCTATGATTAGGTACGTCGTCTGGGTTAGGGTTTGGCCGGGGTAGGCTGTTATTGTAAATAAGAATTTGTTCTTAACTGACTTGCCTAGTTAAACAAAGTTTTAAAATAAAAAAAATAAAAATGGGAGAACTTTCCAGTCTCTTTGGCCTGAATGCCAAGTGTCACATCTGGAGGAAACCTGGCACCATCCCTACGGTGAAGCATGGTGATGGCAGTATCATGCTGTGAGGATCTTTTTCAGGGGCAGGAACTGGGAGACTAGTGAGGATCAAGTGAAAGATGAATGGAGCAAAGTACAGAGGATCTTTGATGAAAGCGCTCTGGAACAGGTTTAGGACCTCAGACTGGAGTGAAAGTTCACCTTCTAACAGGACAACAACCCTAAGCACACAGCCAAGACAACGCAGGAATGGCTTCGGGACAAATCTCTGATTGTCCTCGAGTGGCCCAGCCAAAGCCCGGACTTGAAACCGATCGAACATCTCAGGAGAGACCTGAAAATAGCTACGCATCCAACCTGACAGAGCTTGAGAGGATCTGCAGAGAAGAATGGGAGAAACTCCCCAAATTCCAGGTGTGCCAAGCTTGTAGCATCATACCCAAGAAGACTCGAGGTTGAAATCACTGCCAAAAGGTGCTTCAACAAAGTACTGAGTAAAGGGTCAGAATACTTACAGTATGTAAATGTGATAGCAAATGTACACTGCTCCAAAAAATTAAGGGAACACTTAAACAACACAATGTAACTCCAAGTCAATAACACTTCTGTGAAATCAAACTGTCCACTTAGGAAGCAACACTGATTGACAATAAATTTCACATGCTGTTGTGCAAATGGAATAGACAAAAGGTGGAAATTATAGGCAATTAGCAAGACACCCCCCAAAACAGGAGTGATTCTGCAGGTGGTGACCACAGACCACTTCTCAGTTCCTATGCTTCCTGGCTGATGTTTTGGTCACTTTTGAATGCTGGCGGTGCTCTCACTCTAGTGGTAGCATGAGACGGAGTATACAACCCACACAAGTGGCTCAGGTAGTGCAGTTCATCCAGGATGGCACATCAATGCGAACTGTGGCAAAAAGGTTTGCTGTGTCTGTCAGAGTAGTGTCCAGAGCATGCAGGCGCTACCAGGAGACAGGCCAGTACATCAGGAGACGTGGAGGAGGCCGTAGGAGGGCAACAACCCAGCAGCAGGACCGCTACCTCCGCCTTAGTGCAAGGAGGTGCACTGCCAGAGCCCTGCAAAATGACCTACAGCAGATCACAAATGTGCATGTGTAAGCATATGGTCTCACAAGGGGTCTGAGGATCTCATCTCGGTACCTAATGGCAGTCAGGCTACCTCTGGCGAGCACATGGAGGGCTGTGCGGCCCCACAAAGAAATGCCACCCCACACCATGACTGACCCATCGCCAAACCGGTCATGCTGGAGGATGTTGCAGGCAGCAGAACGTTCTCCACGGCGTCTCCAGACTCTGTCACGTCTGTCACATGTGCTCATGTGCTCAGTGTGAACCTGCTTTCATCTGTGAAGAGCACAGGGCGCCAGTGGCGAATTTGCCAATCTTGGTGTTCTCTGGCAAATGCCAAACATCCTGCAAGGTGTTGGGCTGTAAGCACAACCCCCACCTGTGGATGTCGGGCCCTCATACCACCCTCATGGAGTCTGTTTCTGACCATTTGAGCAGACACATGCACATTTGTGGCCTGCTGGAGGTCATTTTGCAGGGCTCTGGCAGTGCTCCTCCTGCTCAAAGGCGGAGGTAGCGGTCCTGCTGCTGGGTTGTTGCCCTCCTACGGCCTCCTCCACGTCTCCTGATGTACTGGCCTGTCTCCTGGTAGCGCCTGCATGCTCTGGACACTACTCTGACAGACACAGCAAACCTTTTTGCCACAGTTCGCATTGATGTGCCATCCTGGATGAACTGCACAACCTGAGCCACTTGTGTGGGTTGTAGACTCCATCTCATGATACCAGTAGAGTGAGAGCACCGCCAGCATTCAAAAGTGACCAAAACATCAGCCAGGAAGCATAGGAAATGAGAAGTGGTCTGTGGTCACCACCTGCAGAATCACTCCTGTTTTTGGGGGTGTCTTGCTAATTGCCTATAATTTCCACCTTTTGTCTATTCCAGTTGCACAACAGCATGTGAAATTTATTGTCAATCAGTGTTGCTTCCTAAGTGGACAGTTTGATTTCACAGAAGTGTGATTGACTTGGAGTTACATTGTGTTGTTTAAGTGTTCCCTTTATTTTTTTGAGCAGTGTATTTAACATAAAACTAACATTTCTAAAAACCTGTTTTTGCTTTGTCATTATGGGGTATTGTGTGTAGATTTATGAGGGAAAACAACTATTTAATCCATTTTAGAAAAAGGCTGTCTTGTAACAAAATGTGGAAAACGACAAGGGATCTGAATACTTTCCGAATGCAGATAGATCGATGAAAGATATATAATCGATAGATATGACAGACAGAGAGATGTAAGATAGATAGGAGTAGCAGAACTGCAGGCGGTCAATGGACGGACTTGCTAACAGGACACCCAGCAGGGCCAACAGCAGTAACACACTCATGGTCTTCATTCTTTACTACAGCACATAGAAAACACAATTGTTCATTCATTATCAATAAAAGACAGTGAAATATTCACATTCAGGCACCTGCCACCTGTCAGGTAGAGTAGACTATAGTTCAATTAAAGGCAAACTTACGTCAGAGTTTGAGGATGGAGGTCTCGGGTTGATAGCTGACTAGGATGGAGTTTCTGAACCGTTGCGGAGACCTAGTTGGATGTCCTCTACTTTCTATGGTGGCGTTTCATCCTCCCTATCTGCAGCCAACTGCCACACCCCTTACACACACCTCACGCTCTCTGTGTGTACTTACCTATACAAATATGTACTCGGGCTAATCATGTATCTTGTTATTTTTATTACAGTTGAAGAGAAAAACAGAACACTGCCATATATTTGTCACAGTCTCCCATTGACATTTAGGAATGATTAACATGAAAGTCAAGAGTTCTGCACGCTAATATCAGCTCTGAACCGGCCCTTTAGGACCACATATCTGACCCAAACTCAATAACATGACTTGTTATTCTTGTCGTAAAGGCCCAGTGCCATCAAAAATATGATTTGCCCGTGTTTTATATATTTCCATACTATGGAGGTTGGAATAAGACTGTGAAATTGTGAAAATGATGATAATGAAATTTTTATGTAAGAGCTGTTTGAAAAGACGGCCTGAAATTTCAGCGGGAAGATGTTTTGGCCTGCCTGGTGACATCACCAGTTAGTTAATAGTTCCAAAACCTCTCTGCAAATAACAGCTAGTTTTCTGTTTTCCCCTCCCAGACAGTTCTAGCAAATTTCTTGCTTGAGAAATTGCTCTTTTCTAAGAAGCATTTTTATATAATTGAAATCAAATCACAGTAAGGTACTTAATTGTTACCCAGAAATAATTTGATATTGAGATAAAAACAGCTGCATTGGACATTTTGTCTAACATTAACCCTAAATGAAACCATATGACAACCAAAGATTGACAGTAATGTCAATTATAATGTTATGACATTTTTTCAAATGTAGGCCAAAATATCTTATGAAAAGAGCAAAATGTCAATAATGTTTAATAAATCACAAGATCAGGTTTTGGTAAAAATTTGCTCAACCAGTGGAGACTGCTCAGACGAAGGGGAGGACCGTCCTCCTCAGTGAATTTCATAAAAATATTGCGAAACATTAAAAAAGATAACAGGACTCTGTAGGGTAGCACCATGTTGCAGCCGGAGGACAGCTAGCTTCCGTCCTCCTCTTGGTAGATTGACTTCAATACAAAACCTAGGAGGCTCATGGTTATCACTCCTTCCATAGACTTACACAGTAATTGTGACAACCTCCGGAGGACCCGTCAGAGCTCTTGCATTATAAACTGACATGTTGACCACCCAATCAGAGTAAATAAATCTAGTACTGAAAGCATAAGCTACAGCTAGCTAGCACTGCAGTTTAGTGCATGAAATGTGGTGAGTAGACTCAAAGATAGACAATAGTTGAACAGTTTAAGAAATTAAGGAGCAGCGAGAGAGAGAGCTAACTGTCACTTAGCTAGTGAATGCAGCTAGCTAGTTTAGCCTACTCAAATACCCGGCTCAAAATAGAGAGGGATGCCATGTTAGCTAGCTGGCTATGGCTATCCAGCACTGGAACTTTTCTAAGTCAAGGTAAGCTTTTGGTTTTATTAATTTATTGCCATCAGGGCCTGCCGGTGTAACTGCTAAACTGCTTGCTGTACACTGTACTGCATGATTGTAGTGGGTTTAGTAATGCATTAGTTCTAGTAGCTATGTTAACCATGACATCAACTAATATGGTGACAACGATGTAGGCAGTGTTTAGCGGTTATGATATGAAGGTTTGGCTTGGAAAGGTTCTCACCTGGTCACAGACAGCTGATGTGTTGTGCACTGAAGTCCACAAGCGAAAGGAAATGGTGAGAGGAGGAGAGTGCATAGATGCTAGAAGGAATTAGTGAGAAAAGTGATCATGATGCTTGTATGTGGCTGCTATGAAAGTGAACTGTGTTTGCGTGTGATCAGGGGTGTGTTCATTCTGCCGATTCTGTTGAAAAACGTGTCTTAAAACGGAGGCAAACGGAACAGTGAAAAACATACCTGAATTTGTCCTATAGAAACTTTTTTTTGAAATTGTTGGACTAATGATTACAGCGTAGATCAGCTAGTTGCCTTGTGCACCTACGTTGTAAACTTCCATTCATAGGCTAGGTTGTAGCAACGTCATGATGGGCATAGGGAAAATTTGAGTATCATGTAGTAGCCTAAACCTATCAATGACATTGAGCTGGATGAACAGAATATGAATGACAGTCATCCAATATGCTGTAATAGAAATAAGGCCATGACCACAACAAAAAAACGATCGTCCTCCTTCATCTTAAAACGGCACCGACCGCCACTGTGCTCAACATATCGAAATACAAGAAAAGATTTAAAGATAAAACAGTCGATCAGGTGAGTCTTCTCCTCTAACACAGGAAAAATAAACAGAAACAGTTCCTGGTAGAGATCCCACCCCGTCAGGCCAGGCACTGCTTACCTTTCAACCTCCTCCCAGATCCCCCTTGGCATGGAATAAGCATTCCAAATGGAAACGCTGATAGAGTAATGGGTCCACAGTTTTCAATAACAATTAGATGTGACAATAAGTCAGCAGGAATGTGCAGTATTTCAGTCTGTTGGTTGTTCAGTATCCACACAGTGTAGAACCTGTATCCGATGCTTGTTGCCTGGGGCTGCATCTGAAATGGCACCCCTGCAGTATATAGTGCACTACCTTTGACCAGAACCCCATAGGATCTGATCCAAAGTAGTGCACTATGCTCCCTAGACATTGTATTTGGACAGTGAAACATTTGTTAATTTCACTCTATACTCCAGCATTGGATGTAGGATACAATTTTTCATATGAGGCAACAGTACAGAATGACACTTTTTTATTTACAGATTTTTATACCCATCTGTTTTACTGCTTAGAAATGAAAGCACTTTAAGTATCATGACATACGTAGGAAGACGTGTGCTGAAAGATTGGGGAAAAACAGGATACAAATGTGAATTTTATTCCAAACCCCAATTTACACAATTTCTGTAGACTGGCTATTTAATTGTTAGGTGAAAAGCTGAAAACATTGTCTTGTTCTTACACACAGTCTTCAGAAAGGATCCACCCCCCTTGACTTTTTCCACATTCTGTGTTACAAAGTGGGATTCAAATTGTAGTATTCAACCCCCTGAGTCAATACATGTTAGAACCACCTTTGGCAGCAATTACAGCTGTGAGTCTCTCAGAACTTTGCAAACCAGGATTGTAAAATATTTGCCCATTCTTTTTTAAATTCTTCAAGCTCTGTCAAGTTGGTTGTTGACCATTGCTAGACAGCCAAGTCTTGCCATATATTTTCAAACTGATTTAAGTCAAAATTGTAACTTAGGAACATTCAAGTCATCTTGGTAAGTAACTCCAGTGTATATTTGGCCTTGTGATTTAGGTTATTGTTCTGCTGAAAGGTGGATTTGTCTCCCAGTGTTTGGAAACCAGACTGAACCAGGGTTTCCTCTGGGAAACCTTGCTGATGACAAGCATACCCATATTGCAGCCACCACCAAACTTGAACATTTTATTAAGAGCGGTACTCAGTGATGTTGTGTTGGATCTGCCCCAAACAAAGCTTTGTATTCAGGACACAGAGTTAATTTCTTTGCCACATTTTTTGCAGTATTACTTTAGTGCCTTATTGCAAACAGGATACATGTTTTGGAATATTTGCATTCTGTACAGGCTTCCTTCATTTAGGTTAGTATCGTGGAATAACTTACAATGTTGTTGATCCATCCTCAGTTTTCTTTCACAGCCATTTAACTCGGTAACTGGTTTAAAAATCACTATTGGCCTTATGGTGAAATCTCTGAGCGGTTTCCTTCCTCTCCGGCAACCGAGTTACGAAGGACACCTATATCTTTCTGAATACTTTCCGAAGGCCCTGTACCTTTTATAAAATAATCAAATGACCTATGTACTGTATATTGATTTCCAAAGCAGCGATTCTAACTAGTGAGTTTCTGCATGTATCTCTTGTAGATCAGCGTGGTTAGACCGTCAGGTAGGCAGGCCTGTGTGTGTCTGTTCTATTGAGTGGGCACAATGTGGAGCTCGGTTGGCATATCTCCAGCAAGCAGTGTGTGTGTGTGGACATGAGTCCAGACAATGGGTGAGCAGAGCTTCCCCGTGTTTGTGCACAGATCCAACACACATTGAGCATGCTGACAAAACATAACCCTCTGTATGTACTGTAACACACAAGACACAGGAGCTCAGGACAGGGACATAACACACACTGCATTTCTCAAGAGGATACGATCCTGACAGACCGCTGTCTTGCCTCATCTACACACACACACACACACAGCATTCGTAACTAAATAGTACACGTTGTTTTTAAAATCAGTATTTTTCTTTAGTGCTGGTTAATTTGTTCTCCATAAAGAAGTGGATTATTGAAATGAACTATGAAACAAAGGGATTTAAAGCCTTCACAAGCTCACAAGTTTACCCTCTACTGCACCACAACTGAAAGTTTGTTAGACACACAATGTAATTAAATCCCACAAAAGGCCTGTTTTCTGAAAAAAGGTGAATTTATAAAATCTCATTCAGGTAATTGAACATGCACACCCGTAGATATGCACTCACACCTTTTGAAATGTATTTTAATTGGAAAGGTAAATTCTACTCACTACTATCCTACCTTCCACAAACAGTAACCCACGGAAAACAGTATACAAGGTGGATAAAGTCAGATAGACGGTGACAGACAGACACCTTCTTTACGTGACATTCAAGCAAATTCTAAATCCAAACGAGGCAGGCAGCTAGGTGCCACATTAATGGAAAAACACATGCTTGTGTGTGTGTGTGTAACCTGACAGCCCGCCACACGGCAGGGATCTCAGTGAGTGTGAACTCTGTGTACACCACAGCTGCAGACAGCAGACGGAACCAACAGCTTCCTGCTAATAAAGAGAATAAATAAATACCGCTTAAGACGGCGTGTTTACCTCGCCAGTCGACGTTTATCGATGCTCTCTGATCGAAAGCTGCAAATGAGCGCCAATGTCACTGATGAGGAGACAGAGTTTGAGTACGGGTAGAGCTGTGTCACCCCAAAACCACACAAGGGTCATTCGAGACTCAATAGTACATTAGCCCACTGAATGGATTCCCAGGCATTAGCTCTGGTAGAGCTAACACAAATCTAAGGTGAAGTTACTCAACACCAAAATATTGTTCACCAAATCCTCTTGCTTATACATTGCCTATACTGTTCCCTCCCTAGCAGTGAACAGAACACATTAGCAACAAGATTGTCAGATTAGCATTTGTTTATTCTTCCCTATCATATTAACCATATTGCCGTGAGTGAAGTCAAAATCAATCACTGATAGTTATCAATAAGTCTAAATACCTAACAGTTTTTCTATAGAGCATTCTTTCAAGATAATATACGGTTTAGATAAAACGAGCAGTTTTAGAGAGAGAGAGAAACAACTGTAGCAATAACACTGTGTGTGTGTGTGGGTTAGTCTCGAGCAGGTTCCGAAGGTCGAGAGAAACGACAGAGAGAGGAGGATGAGGGATGGGTGGTGGGTTCGGATGAGAGTGGGGCCAGAGAGGGGAGGAGAGAGAGAGAAAAAGAGAGTGAAAAATGAAGATCGAGGGGGGAGGGTGGGGAGGGTATAGAGATGGAGAGAGACTGCCTGCATACACTGTCAAGACAGTTAATATAAGGTTTGGAGATAAGGTCCTGCAGACAAACATTGACCAAATCAGCCATTTCAGTGTGCGAGCCTGAACTGCCAGTCACACTGACAGACAACGCAACAATCAGCACTCACTCTCCGATAAGAGCTCTACTGGGCGCGTGCAGCAAACAGCCAATCTACTGCGTGCCTGGCAAGGAGGGCGATAGAGAGAGGGAGGAGGGAGAGCAGACAGCAAGAGAGAGATGGGCAATAAATCTACAGAGAAGATGTGGACAAAGAATGAACAGCACAGTGAAGGAGAGAAGAATAGCAGAGAAAGAGAGAGAATGAAAAGGCAAAGAAAATCTTTCCAACAACCCCCCCCCCCCCCCCCCCCACACAGAGAGAGAGAAAATAAAATAGGTGATAGGTAAAACAGAAATGGTGTGAGATCGGATCTTAAAATAGGGCCTCTCCATGGTCTCGTCACCTGGGAACAGCAGACATTCATGATCCTATAGTTGACTTGTTCATTCTTTAATAATCCGTCTGCTGTGCCTTACACAATAGCGTACTTTTATTGCCTCAACTGATTAATGGTGTGTGCACGTGTGTGTGCGTGAGAGTGTGCGGAAGGGTGGGATAACACTCCCCATCTATTGATAGTCTCATACAGTATGCCAGAGAAATACACACATAAAATAAACACACATTGACTGCCAGGGTGGATGCCTGAGGGAAGCCAAGCTAACTACCCACTGGGCTGTGTTGTGTTCTGGGACCTTGGAACCACACTGGCCCCTTCTGGTTGGAGCAGGAACTACAGCTGAGACCCCCACAGAGGGCTGGGAAACACTCCTAGTCATTTACCTCCGTCAGACACACTTAGACTCAGTCGAGCAAAACAGTGGACAATAGCTACCGCTGCCTGGAAGAACTATCTGTGTTCCCTTCGAGTCAGAGAGAGCGAGCGAGAGGGGCCTCGGTGTCTCAATCACACACACCTAATATGCTATTTTTCTGTCTACTGATAACAGTATAAGAAAACAACACATTGATGTTACTACCATCATGGTGTGTGTGGTGAGAGATAAAGGGGAAAAAAAGGAGAACGAAAGAAGTGTGAATTTGTATACTGCGTGTGTGTGTGTGCGGATGTGTATACAGAGTGGTAGGTTAAAGGGTTAAGTTCTCTCCCTGGCTGCATGCAGCTTTCCCTTGCTGTGTCAAGCCCCATTAAACCAGCTACACCACAGCAATATGGTGCTATCAATTACACACACCAGACCATCAATGAAGAGAGAGAGGCTGGGAGAGGGGGAAGAGGAGTAGGTGAGAGAGGCAGGAACACAAACAGGAGAAAACGGCCACACAGAAGACCTGCAGCTTGGCTCGCACACAAACACACATCACGTACACACCAGTGGAGGCTGCTGAGGGGAGGACGGCTCATAATAACGTCTGGAACGAAGCGAATGGCATCAAAACACACAGAAACCATGTGTTTGACACCATTCCACCTATTCCGCTCCAGCCATTACCAATAAGCCAGTCCTCCCCAATTAAGGTGCCACCAACCTCCTGTGGTACACACGGACATCCCTCTCGCTGCTGCACTCTAGACAGCTGACGATAAGGCTCTGCTGGGCTTATCTGATGGCAAACACACACAGACAGGGCTGTGCTCCAGTGGGGAATAGGACAGGCTGCGGGGAGAGGAAGCAGAGTTGAGATCACTCAGATGCAGGTCCAACACTACAGGGACAAGACAGATCTGGAGCCATCACTCTGGCACACAGATTTATTTTAATTTTTAACACACGCTACTCTACAAGGTTTACTTGACATACAGATACAATCAAATGATGCATACGATAAAAAACTAAGGGGGAAAAGGTAAGGGTTTGCCAGTCAGATTTCACAGTCAAGCCACTCAGGCTGCTAGATACACACCAAACAAATCCAAAGTGTAATTTCAGAAAAACTTTTTTTTAAATTAAGAACAAGGAAATCATAAGTTGAAATGCGTTCTGCGAGAGATAAGATAAAGAGTAGCCTGTGATAAAACAGCTGAGAAACCAACAGGATAGGTCCAGTAACATCACAAGAGGCAGATTTATGTGGAAGTGACAAGATGCAGGAATGAGTTGTAATCTACTAATTCAGGTGATTTGAAATCCTACTTATTAGTTGAAAAATATCACATGTAAAACTCATTGGGGGGGGGGGGGGATGTCCCTTACACAGGGGCAGGGACCATTCAAAAAAAGGCACACATTTTTCTTTGTTTTGAAATAGACATCTTTCCAATTCATTTAATTTTGATTCATCTCCTGAATTGAGACCCTGATAGTACCCGTGGCTAAACATAGGTGTTAGCGCTGAAACGGTTCATCTCTCCAACCACAAACCGTACACGTTACAGTGCAAACAAATCAACAGAACACTACCCTAAAGGGCACCCTGTACTCTCTTTGACCAGCGCCAATAGGCTTTGGCCAAAAGCGTGCACTATATAGGGCATCATCTGCCATTCAGGACAGTCTAAAGTCTATTGGTTGTGAATGAGGCCAATGAGGATGCCTGATTTAGAGTAGTTAGAGGTACATTCAGGAAGGTGCAATGTTCTGAACGTTGCAAACAGGAGTGTCTTGTACCCGGGTAACAAACTATTTCTAACGCTGCACCCTACTGAACACGGCCCTGGGGTAAGCCAGCCTTCATTTTTGGATAGCCCCAGCACAAACCCAGTCAGACATATCTACGAAGCATGTATAAAACCACCAGACACAGAACACAGTGGGAACCACAGCTGCCGAATGTGGCAGAATGTGAGCGCCACCAAGTGGTGACTTCCATTTTTAACCCAAATCTGAAACGGTACAACAGGGCCAAGACAGGCTATATACTGCAGCTCAATGACACATACTCTGGCTCCCTCTGCTGCTGCAGTATATCCAGAATACATTCCAACAGAAAACTACCAGAACTAACATGGCTGTGTAATATTCTGTACATCAGTTTCATAATAAGCCTTTAAACACTTTGGGGGAACCAAAATACAGTAGCAACAAGACCTAATGGTGGTTGAAAGAATGGGTGTTTCCGCAACGAGTGGCATCCTCTCCTCGTCTCCTTTCCTTCCCCTGCACTGATCTGGTAGTGGAGGTGAAAGCAAAATCCCCTGGTAGGTTTCTGCCATATTGCCTTCACGTACCACTAGTTTTCAGATCAGTGCAGATTAAGGAGAGACAAGGAAGCAGCTCCACCAGGTGTTGTACGCTGTAGCTCCTTGTATTTGACATATCCTGGACACAGCTAACAAACATTAGTCATACAAAGACGGATATATTTCTGCCTTTTACATAGATGTTATGAAGGCAATTAGATTAACAATAGAGGCAGCGGTAGTGATTTTTTTTTGTAGTAGGGAGAAACCAAAAACTAATGTCGCCCAAAACCCCATCTGTGAAAGACTGACATCAAGGTTTACATTATAGAAACCTAATTACTAGAAATGCCGGAAACCCTATTCAAGTCAATGACTAATTATATGTCTACGGTTCACATCAAACAGTTGCATTGACACGATCTACCAAGGCTAGAACAGGTTTCCTTCCATACAGAGGAAACCACCTTTACAGTCGATGCAACTGGCTAGCACCATCTCGTAAACACTGGGGAGCCACATCCAATCCCTTAGCACGGGTCATATTTATTCGTGCACAGCGGGGGTGTTTTGTTATTGAACAAGTTCAGGTAGTCCGTTTGGTGCCTAGTGAATATGGCCCTAGTTTAGTTACTATACATTGACCTATAACCATGGTACCTCAATAGCCCATTTGATGCATTCTGCTTCACGTCTTTGGCTCAATGTACCCTCTACTAGTGAATCAACGACAGCATATAATTCACATGGAAATAACTGAATTTGGGTTGCACATTTTCTTCATCCCAATAGTGAAAGTTGTCATTTTACAAATGTTCATATCAAAAATATCAGTGGTACAGAAACTCAGTTACTTCAAAATTCTGGTTTAATCTAGTTAATTGTAATATACATATTTTATCCAATTGCAATTAAACATGCTATTAATTATATTATAAAGTATAAATCACCATCTTAAATTACACGCGGGAAAGACAAATACGATATCAGAAACGTTTTATTTTATTGCTAAATTAAGATCAATAATGTCCAAATCTATTCTTCCTATTCAAAATACAGTTTATGGATATATTCACTATAGTATTTGTGTGTATATATATATATCAATATGCATATGTGTGCGTGAGTGTGCTGTGCAACCTAAAGATCACGATTGACGTTCATTCATAGCTTTTCTAAAGGCGCATCGGAAGATATAATCTCATCACTCCAAGAGATATGATAGATAGGTGGTGCGCACCACGGAGAAAACGGAAGGCATTTTTGGAACGTTTCCTTCCTTAATACGAGTTCCATATTGTCATAAAAAAAGGTTTATTAGCAAAACTGGTCTTCGAAAGCTAACGGGGCTGCTGGCTTTCATTGGAATAAAAGAACTCCTGCAAGAACTAAACTAAAGAGGTGCCTTTCGATCCAAACTATTTAAATATTGTAACTAGTATAAATATAAGAGTGGCACCTCAAGACTAGTATGGGACCAGGCTATAGGAGAACATGGAACTGGGTTTGATAGTGAAAATCTTTGAGCGACAATCACATTCAAACCACAACAGGCTTGTTAAACTCAATATCAGTCAGTTCCTAAAGAACAAGGCAGTAAAAACAAGAATACAGTGACATATGAACAACATTAAAAGACTTCACATTGACTAACAACAGTGAGTACTGCGTTTCCCTGTACAAACACTTTTTTGGTCGTTTTCTGTAAAAAAAAAAAATGAACTACCTAAAGTAAACGCATCTAAACATCATACAAGTAAACTTTAGACCCCTTACAAACCCTAAAACCAGACAGAAAACATTACCGTGTGTGTGTGTGTGTGTGTGTGTGTGTGTGTGTGTGTGTGTGTGTGTGTGTGTGTGTGTGTGTGTGTGTGTGTGTTGTGCATGCCTTCTGGTGTGTTCAGATCTTGCCGTGTCGTTTCCCTCTGGCTTTATTTGGAGTCTGGAGCGGTCTGCTCTTCCTTCTCAATGCCCTCTGGTCAATCACTGGTGGCTGCTCCTCTTCCACCTCCACCTCTTCCTCAGCCCAACTCTTCTCTACAGCACCTTCCTCCTCCTCCTCCTCTGTAGTTGTAGCTTTTTCCTCCTCTTCCACTGTGACCCCTGGCTGCTCCCTGTCCTGCTCGATGACCACTCTGTTCAGTCTCTTAGATGTACGTTTCGGCGCCGCCGGGCCCCTGCCGCTAACTCTACTCCAAAGGGCCTGACCCTTGCCTCCCTCGTCTGAGCTCTCACTTCCCTCCTCTGTAGTCGTAGCATTCTCCATCTCCTCTACCCCTTTATTTTCGTCATTCGCGAAAAGGGCCTCTTCCTTCGCCGCCGCCTCCTCTTCTTCAGGAGGCTGGGTCTCTCCTTCCTCCAGAGGCTGGTAGGACAGGTCTGCTACCCGCACCTGGACCAACGTTTCCTTGCTACTGCGGTCCACAGCAATGACCTCCTCGGATTTCTCCTTTACCTCTGGTTCCTCCACTGCTCTCTCCAACGCCTCCTCCTCCTTTTCTCTCTTTACCTCCTCTCCTTCCATGGGTAAGGGGGCCTCCTCTGGAGTGGAGGCTGGCTCATTCACTAATGGGAGAGAAGCCGCCTCCTTCTCCACCACAGCTTCAGCCAACCCCTCCGACGCCACAGGAGTTGCTACTACAGTGTCCTGCACCGTAGTGGTCAAAAAGAGAAAAATGTGCATGTGTTAAAAACATATTCCCAAATTCCATTTCTAATGCATACGGAAGAAAGAAACATGTCCACAGTACAAATCCACTGCTTTCTCCAGCTTTTCTCCCTCTACCTCCTCTCCTTCTTCCATGGGTGTAGCCTCCTCACGCACATCCCCAGAGAGTGAGGGCTCTGCTGGGGATGGTTCAGCAGGCGAGGGAGCCTCCTCTGACACAGACGCTGGTTCTTCTACTAACGGGAGAGGATCATCCTCCTCCTCCACAGCTTCAGCCAACCCCTCTGGCGCCACAGGAGCTGCTTCTAATATGTCCTGCAGAGGACCAAAAAGACAGAAAAACGTGCACTTGTTAACTACCCAATTCCCTTTCTAACACATACCATAGAAAGAAACATGTCCACAGTACAAACATGAACTGTACAACAATGAAAGGCTCCCATCATCTCATCTGTGAACCCCTTGCTCCAATAAATGGCCCCATCCCACACATTCCAACTTTCTTACAAGGTTAATCCTCCTGAGGAATTGAGCCACATACTTCAGCCTCGATGGACTCTTCCTCCTTTGCTGCCGCCGCCTCTATTTCCACGTCTTCCTCTGTCGTTCTGTTCTCCAGCACAGCCTCTCCCTCTTCCTCCTCTCTCTGGCCATCAGTCAGTTCTCCGTTCATCTTGACTATCCGTTTTTCCCATGTATGAATCTGTTATTCAATGTGTTTTATGGGAAAATAGAATTAAGGTCTGAAATTGGACCCTATTCACTATATAGTGCACTACTTTTGGCCAGGGGCCA